>NC_056744.1:1437004024-1437146524 GCF_019279795.1 Protopterus annectens | reverse complement strand
AGAGAGCAGAGTGGATAGTTTATTCTCCCAGAGGACTGCTTGTTGTCTCTTACCTAGGTAGGACTTGAACCAGTTGACTGGGTATCTAATGAAAGATATTTAAGTACATCTGACAATAATTGATGATTAACCATGTCAAATGCTTTGGAGAGGTCAGTAAAGAGTGCTGAAGACAGCAGGCTATTGTTACAATTTTTATTAATGCAGTCTGAAAGGGATAGGAGAGCAGTTGTAATACTAAAGGAAGACCATGTTGGCAGTCCACAAGTAGGTGATTTTGGAGGAGATCAAGTAGTTGACGAAGAATACATCTCTCCATATTTTTTTGCTAAGGGGGTAAGTTGGGCTATGAGGCGGACGTTTGAGAGTTCATTTGAGTTACTTCCCTTATGCAGTGAGATAATATGTGAGACATTCCAGAGAGATGGGCTAGAACTTTCTGCAATGGTGCTGTTAATTAAGATGGAAATAGGGTAGGCAAGTACTCAAGCTGCCATTTGCAGGTATTCAGCTGGGAGGAGGTCAGCTGATGGAGTGCATGGTTTAAGTTTAAGAAGTAGGGTGTGTATGAGAGATGTTGGAACAGTCTGCAGATGCAATAAGTGTGGTAAGTTGGTTGGCAGGGGTGACTCAGTGGTGGTAACAGGTGATAAGCTGTTAGCTAAAGATTGAACAGTTTCAGAGAAGAATTTGTTAAAAGTATCAGCAATTTGTTTAGGAGAAATTTGAATCAAATCAGGGGGGGGTTGTAGGTGTTTTGGATTGACCAGGATGGAGCAGTTTATTTATTCCTGACCAGAATTTTTGTGGGTTTTGATGTTGGATTTGTTGGAATTTCAGGTAATAGGTTTTTTTATCAAGGAATATTGATTTTTTGTGGCATTCTTGAGCTGTCTAAATGTTAAATGATCAGTTGGGTTTTTACTATTTCTCCATTTTGTCCAGCTTTTATTTCCCAGTTGCATTTTTTGCTTTGTCTCGTTTGAGAGCCAAGGAGCATGTTTGTTCCTAATTCTAACAGTATGAGAGGGGGCTTGGTGCTCAATGATTTGTAAGAATTTATTGTTAAAGTAAGAGACTTCTTCCTCGAGAGGTAGATATTTTAGGGGTGACCAATTCCAAGCTTTGAGCTCTCCTTGAAAGTTAACTGGGTTAAGCTTTTTATTTGTTCCGGATGGTTCTAAAATTTCTTTGAGTGGGAATTGTGGTTTTTTGTCTGGTTATAAAGGTAAGAGATTGGTCACTAATATCATCAAGAAGTATGCCTGTTTTATATGATTGGGGATTATTGTTGACTAGTATCCAGGCTAAGGTAGTTTGTTTGTTGCTAGATTTATGGGTTCTGGTAGGGTAGGTGATGGTTTGATAAAAGCCATAAAGATTTATGTGAGTTGTTGGTTTGTCAGAAGTACAGCAGTTCCAGTCAATATTAAAGTTACCAAGGACTGTGGTTTCTTGTGGGAAGGATGTGGAGAGCCAGTTAAGGGCATTTTCAAGAGTATTTATGTTATTGCCTTGGGAGATGTAAGAGCAAATGATGTATATGGTTTTATTAGCATTAATTTGGAGATTAGATATTAAGATCTCGGCATTGCTAGGTGAAGGAGGTTGAATATTTAGTGAGGTGACTTGTAATTCAGATTTAAACAATATCGCTACCCCACCTTTTTTTTTTTTTTTTTTTTTTTTTTTACGGTCTAATCTGAGGATGTTATAACCTGGTGGGATGATATCATTGTCCTTAGTAACTGGTTTGAGCCAGGTTTCTGTAAGACATAGGATGTCAAAGGAATGTAAGTCTAGCAGGGCATGTAGCTGGGTAATTTTATTATTTAAACTACGTATGTTGAGGTGGGCAATGAGAAGTGAGTTAGTGCTAGTAGTGGGGGTATGAGAAATAGAGGGACAGGAAGATTGGGAATCAGGGATGGTATTGCTAGGCCCTGGGTTTGGGTGAATGTCACCACATAGCAGCAGGTGCTGTTGAGGATTCTGTGAAAGTTTTACTAGTTTACAAAAAATAGGGTAATTTTTTCTGGTTTGGAAATACTTCATATGGGTTAATCTATGAAACTGTGGTAGAAGGTAGGATGATGAGGATGTTATGTTACTGTGGGTTTGTGAGGCTGAAAGAGAGAAAGGGGTTGCTTATTTTAAAGGGTGTTGAAATTTAGTAGAGTTTAGGAATTCTTAGCTTGTGAGGCTATGGGATAGAAGTAGAGTGGTAAGAAGTAAAGACAAGAGGAGCAAGTTTGAGTGTATTAGTAAGCCAGGGATTGACATAGTAAGAGGAAGTGGGTGGGTCACAATCAGCAGATTAAGGGTTAAAGAAGGCTAGTTAAGGGGTGGGTCAATTTAACGAGAAAAAAATAGATAAGAGGAAAGGTGTTAGTGAATTAGGAACAAACTAAGTATGTAATGAGATGGGGTGAACTATTGGTTGATAATGGATGGGGGTGTGGCTATAGAAGTATAAAGTTAGGTGCACTGGCGATGGGTGGGAATTGGGGGTTGGGTAGGGGAGCGGAGTGAGCCCGCAGGGTGAACGGAGCAGGCAAGAGCAGTAAGGTGAGTACAGCAAAAAGTATCAGCTATCTTTCGTGTTTTAGCTTAATAAAGAAGTATATAAAGTGAAATATAGTGAACAAAGTATATTAGTTTATCAATAAATGTAGGTAATTTAGCAAGGTGAGAGTGAAGTTTCCATGTGTTAAGAAAGGGAGTAGAATTCATAGGTGGGTACTAGGCTATCGGCCTTAGGGCCTATACAAGCCCAGCCAAAAAGGTGCCCTGGCTTTTGGCTTTTGCCACCCAAGAAAATTATTTTCCTGCGCCACTGTCGAGCAGAGCCACAGAGGTGATCCCCAGGGTGAATTTCCTATTTCCCATCCAATCATCAAGATTTTTCTTGAAGAGTGCTGATGAGGAGCTTTGTTTGATGTAGATAGGTAGTTTATTCCAGAGTATGGGAAGTCTCTGGGACAGGAATCTATCCCTCAGGCATGTTCTGTTTATTGTGGTGACAAGGTTCCGGTCCCTAGAGCATGTAGCTTGGAGGGATTGGGTTTTCTTTAAGTGGAGCATGTCCAACAGCTCTGGGTTTGACATAGCTTTGTATGTTAGGCAGAGATCACCTCTGAGTAGGCGATATGCGACGGAATAAAGCTGGAGTTTTTTGAGACGGTCTGCGTAGGGCATCTGTTTGAGGCCGGTAATCCTCTTTGAGGTATTTCTGCGGCCTTTCCAGTTTTTGTAGATGTCTTGTGAGGTGCATACCAAAAGGGGCATTGTACTCTATAATGGGTCTAATGAGTGATGAGTAGAGGGGAACAATGACCTCTCTTTTTCTGGATGAGAAACCTTTTGTGATGAGGTGTGCCACGTAGAAGGATTTCCTGACTACTGTGGCGATGTGATTATCAAAGGAGAGGCTACTGTCCACCTGTGTCCCAAGGTCTCTTATCACACTTTTGGTGTTAAGTATACTACCGCCTATGTTGTAGTTCATGGGTACAGAGTTTTTACCAAAGGGGATGACAGTGCACTTTTTGGCATTGAGCTTGAGGCCATGGCTTTGACACCAGGCATCTGTCTCAGTGTGGTCCTTTTGTAGGATGTCCACACCATTAGGAGTTTCGATTATGTCTCCTAGTTTTCAGTCATCTGCAAACTTCGTTAGCCAAAGACCTTCTGTGTTAGCCTGTACTTTAGAGAAGTAGATACCAAACAGGAGAGGACCCAGGACTGAAATCTGTGGTACTCCACTTGTCACTGGTCTGAAGTTGGCTTTGGAGTCTGCTACTTTCACAGTGTGGGTTCTGTCAGTGAGCCAGTTGGCAGCCCATCTTGTGACATAGGGATTTATACGTAGTTTAGTGAGTTTATCTAAAATTTCAGAGTGGGGGATGGTGTCTAAAGCCTTGACAAGATCTAGATAGGCTGTGTGAACCACCTTTCCCTTGTTTACAGCTTTGGTGACTGCTTCAGAGAAGTCTGTCAGATTTAGGAGTCATGATCTGCCTTTTACAAACCCGAACTGGGTGGGATCCAGAGTTTGGAGATTACCAATGTCTTTGTTTATAAGTTCCATGATGATACGTTCCATGGCCTTGCATATTTGGCTCGTCCGGCTAATGGGGCGGTAGTTCCCGGGGTCCGTGGTGGCTCACCCCTTGTGGAGTGGGATAACCGTTGCTGTGCGCCATTCAGCAGGCACAAAGCCTGATGTGAGGCTATGATTGAACATGGTACTTAGGTGGGGTGCCAGTTTGTTCTGTAGTTCGTGTAGAACGCAGCCTGGGATTTTGTCTGGTCCCATGGATGCTGTGTTCTTGTCTTTGGAGAGTGTGGTTTTTACCTGTGCAGTCGTGATTACAGGACCTTTGCATTCTTCCGGTATAGAGATGGGCTCTTTAGGGGGAGAAAGGGGGGTAAAGTTAGTACTGAACCTATCTGCCAGGATGTTGGCAATATCATTTGGTTCTGTATATTTAGTGCCATTGTGCTGTAACTCAGAGCAGATCTGAGTGTTGCCATTGAGATTCTTGACATAGCTATAGAATGCTTTGTGGTTGTCTTTAGAATCAGTGACTATTTTGTTTTCGTAACTAGCTTTGGAGGATTTTATCAGGGATCTCAGCTTCTTACTGAGGCTGGTGGGATTTTATTCTCTTTTGCAAGAGTTTCTTCCTTCTGTTGTACAGTTTGTTTATGGCATGGGACCACCAGATTGGCTTCCTTTTTTTGGAGGATAGCGTCTTGGTTCTGTTTGGGATAGCACGATCCATCCACTCATGTAAGTGCTTATAAAGTGCAGTTGTGTAGGATTCAATAGTCGTAACTGTACTGTCCATCTGCATGGGTGTCATGAAGTTCACCACTTCTGTCTTAAGAAGCATGAAGTTGGCTTTGGAGAATTTTTTTACCATGGTTTCTTTAATAGGGGGTGAAGGCAGGATGTGGATATCTAGGGTAATTAGATTATGGTCGGATCGGACCAATGAGGCGTTGACTTCAGGTGTGGAACACCGGTCACTCATATTGGTAATGACTAGATCTAGGATATTTTTGCCCCTGGTGGGGGTGTGGATAAGTTGATTCAGGGCATTAGAGTTTATGAATTCCAGAAAGCGTTGAGCGAAGGAGTTGGTACACGAGTAGTTTTCCCAGTTAATGGTGGGGTAGTTGAAATTGCCCATTATTAGGGTGTTTGGTTGACCCCTAATATTTTCCAGTACATCAGGAAAAGAGGAGTGGGAATCCTGGGGCATGGTGGGTGATCTGTAGCAAGCTACAATTTGGATTGCAGTTTTGCCCAGAGTTAGTTGCACTTGGATAACCTCGGCTGCTTTATGCTAAGCAACTAGCCTGGAGGTGTGAATATCCTTAACGAATATGGACACACCTCCGCCTTTGGTGTTCAGGTCCAGGTTACATGGCCGAAAAGTGTGGTATGAGTTATAGCCTGGTAGTGCAGGGGTGCTCTCTGGAGCCTTGAACCAGGTCTCAGGCACTGCACAGATATTGATGTTCTCCATTTTATGGAGTGCCTCGAGTGAGTGCGTTTTGAGATTTAGACTTCTAGCATTGAGTAGCATCACACTCAGTTTTTGCTTGCCTGTTCCTGTTATGGTGGTAAATTTGTCATTTGAACCTTGCCTAAAAAAGGCACTATAGGGGCTGCAAGAACCTTAGCTAGTATCCAGAATCCCAGGGGTGACAAGTACAGGCCATTTCTGGCAAAGCATCATGGTCTGTCGACCATGTCATCCCAGGCAGGCAGATACCGGATCCCTTTAGAATGGCACCAGAAGCTTAGCCAATTGTTGAAGTCAATCATTTTGTCCTTGTACTGCGGCATCATTCTGGGTGATAGCAGAATGCTACTCAGGGCAAGGGTCAGACCTGCTGGGCTACAAGATCGGAGAGCTCTTCCATGTCTCTCTTCATGTAGTCCAGGGAGGTACGTCTCAGGTCGTTCACACTAACATGGACAATGACAGAGTCATATTTGTACTTAATTACCAAAAATGGGTTTGAGACCTTTGGGATAGATAGTTTTATTGCTAGAATTTGATGTTGGTGGATGCTGCCACCTAGTGGTCAGGGGGGTAATAGCCACTAGGAGAGGTAGGCAAGAAGCTAATTCGATGCAACAAATATAGGATGAGGAGAAAAAAGACTGGAGGGAGATGTTGGCAATGGGTCTGCGTTAGGCTGCTAATTCTCACACGGGAGGGTTAACAAGCAAGTTTAGGCATTACAGATAAAGGTAGTAAAAAGGTATTTTCAACATACATGTACAAAAACTGTAGAAATAAAACGTTTTATGAAGCCTGGCAAGGAGTCAGCTTCAGGGGCGTCTTCAGGTTTAGCAGTAGGTTATCCTTTCAGTTTTGAGGCAGGGAGGAACACCCAATGCACTTAAATGTGCAAAAACTTTAGAAATAAAAGTTTTTATGAAGCCTTGCAAGGAGTCAGCTTCAAGTCGCACATATATATAAGTTGGGCATATCTGTAAGTTGGGCAAGTGTATATTGATATTCCTTTATACGGTGTAGGTACCAAATTTGCATTGTTTTTCTTGATTTGCAAGAAATTTGTTCACTTTATGGGGGTCGGGGGTGGGCATGTGAACAGATACACACAAGCTTTAATAAGGTTCTACTTGTGCGTTTTGTGACATCACATTTGCTGGCAGTGGGCTTTTTTTATTTTGCCTCTAACCATAGTACCATCAAATAAAAAATAATCCACATTGAAACTGAAGGGCAGTTCTGTCGTGTCTGTGTGTTGGGGAAGGGGAACAACATAAAAAAAATGGCAAATATCTTTTTTATTTCACAAAATAAAAAAAAATATTGCCCAATTCTTCACCAAATGTCAAAGAAAGCTGTGAATACTACATTTAAGTCATCTTAATATCATATAAAGTAGTACAAGTAACCAACATTGCACATCAGTCTTTTTTTGGTACTAAGGTGAAAATTATTTTTCAGTTTATGATGGCATCGTTTGTCCTGTAGAATCTCAAGTTTCAATAAGGACATCCCATTTTCGGCATCTAAAAAGGTGGTAACCCTTGTAGATTTATTTATTTTGTATAGTGATCCACTTGTAAGATGCGGTTTCTTTAACTGCAACAGTTTCATAGAAAGTAATGTTAATCTTTTTATGCAGAACTGCTGATTTGTTGTGCTGACAGATTATGTTTTGAAGTGTTGGTATGCTACAGTATAAATAATTCAAGGGGTAGCAATACAACCGAAGAAAGAAATTTTAATATATGCAGGTACTTGAACCTCAGTTTAAAACGTTCTCATAACACAAATTCAAGAACAGCTGTACAGCCACATATGCTTGTTAAATACTTTTGTGCTGTTACGACTAACTCATTTCTCCAACATTTAGGATAAATAAAAAACATTCATCTTCCTACTGCCTACTGTTGCAAACACTGATGAGTAGCAGAACCATTTTTTTTTTCAAAGTGTTAATTGACAGCTCTTGGATTGCTTTTGTAGCTTTGATGTCTGTGTGTGTCGGTCTGTCAGTGCTCATAGGGACTGTAGAATGACGATCCATAGATTAGCCTGCATTTTGACCACTTTCTTTTACTGGAGGCATATAACTGCTGGAAGTGGCTTAAAACAGACACTGAAAGAAATGTATAGTAATCATTCAAGGAAAAAAAGCACTCCTCCTACACAAGGTGTGTAAAAATGGCTGACTCCCACTGCTTACCTTGTATGTCAGTGGAATAGTAATACAACATTTCTTCCTTGTGTCTAGCATGACATATAAATTGGACTTGAAATGTGTTTTGGGCAAGAGACAAGAAAGCACTAAAGCAGTCATGTTAATATAGCAGACCCCATGTCTGCCATTTTGTGGAAAAACTTAAAAAATTATAAGAAGATTCGAGTGATTTGGTATATTACAGTAGTTCAGAAAAAGATAAAGTGGGGAAAATAACTTTTTTTTTTAATTTCAAGGTGAAGGTCTTTTTTAAACAGCTTGAGATTAGCAGCTTGGATGTTTCAGCTGATACCATTTAAGGATAAGCTATTAAGAATCAAGCTAGCAGATGAAGTGATAAGCATCTTTCAAGAGACCAGAAAACATAGCACAAAAAAAGCTTTACTTGGATACATTTTGTCTGTGATGCACTTTAAATTAAATTTTCTACTACAGAAACCAGACAGATGCACATCCTGTAGTACTTGTCAGATTTCCTGGCAAGTAGTCTTTCATATGCTTCCTTTAATACCTCAGCCATTGCCTCATGTCTGCATTTCAAACCTCTGTTGTTGTTGCACTTCTTGATTAAGCAATCCTGAAGGGGCTATTGCATTTGAGACCACCTAGAAAGCCCCCGCCATTATGATCTTATCTTTATAACTGAAAAAATAACCCTCGTCTCTCATGAGCCACGCTCCTAAATGGCGTTCAAGTTTTTTGTCCTGGCAAACCTTATTTGTGGTGACTATGATCCCAGCTAGGATATCTGACTCACTGGAGGATGAAAATTATAAAACCCAGATGTTTGTTGATTGGTCTGTGTGTGTCTTCCTTTTTCGGCATACATATTGATCCATCTTGTTTAAGACAAGATAGATTGAATAAATGTGGTTCTCCAGAGGTTGTATAATTTAGTATGTAATTTGCACCAGCTCTGTTGGCAGAGGGATAAAATCCTGGCTGCTTCATCATCCCCTTTGGGGAGAGTGACGTCCCCACAAATTATCACAGTAATAACAACATCCTAAGCATTCAATCAGTCATGAGGGATTTGGGCACCCAGGTTGATAGCAAACTGACTTTTGACCACCATGTTGCTTCCGTGGCACGGAAAGCCTTCTACATGGCCCACCTCATAAGTATCATCCAGGAACAAGGAGGTCATAACATCCCTGTATTCTTCCCTTATAAGGCCCATTATTGAGTACAAAGCACCTTTCGGCATGTACCTCACAAAGGACATGCAGTAGCTGGAGAGACCACAGAGGTTCCTCACCAGGAGAATCCAGGGCCTCAAACATCTGCCATACACAGATAGGTTGAATGCCCTATCTCTCTACTCAGTTTCATGCATACTCCTCAGAGGTGACTTCTGTCTGGCATACAAGGAGATCATGGACCCCACCCTAATGGGACTGCTGCATATCCGCAAGTCAAGCTCCACTCTAGTAACCCGCACGTGTGGCCTCAACCTGGTCTGTGATATCAACAGGACTTGTTGGCAGGGCAGATTTGTGTCCCATAGACTCCCTCTCGAGATCAAGCAGAGTACCTCTTTGCCACTTTTTAAGCGCGACCTGGATAACTGGATGGGAAATGGAAAATATACCCCTGGGATTCCACCCATGTCCCTGCTGGACAGGATCATTGGGTGCTGATTTGTCTAAACATGGGCTAAACTCTTGGCTAGGCTTATAAGGGCCTCAGGGCCAATATCCTAGTAACCTCTTAAGATTCTATGACTGTCACCCAGGTAGCACAAGTTTGACTAGTGGCTTAACATGATATTGCCAACTCGCATCCCTCCAGGGGAAGGAAGTGGGGATCATGCCTGATAAGCATGATTCCATGGTAGAGTTCCAGGTGGATATGAAACCAGCACAGCAGTGCTGGCTTCTAGGGGCACAGGGCAGTCTTTAAGAGTTGCATTATTTGCAGAAGTGTCATGCCCTAACTGACACCATTTGCATCATGAGCATGTTATCTTTTATGAACTGTGTGTTTAAGGCTAAAAATAAGGAAATCCCTGATAGTTGTTTAAATGCTAGCCTCTCTGGGTTAGCCATTTGGCCAAGATTGGACTGATGGTTGACAGACAGTGGAAGGAAAAATAAATTTGCAGTAAGGCATTTTTGGGGAAACCTTTTTTACCTTTTTTCTTGGATTATACCTTTTAATGTGCTGAATGTGTATACCAGGAAATTGTTGTACATTTGTCATGCTGTATTGTGATTTTGACTGGAACATTACATTATATACACCACTGTATTTTCTGCAAGCTAGAAAATTAGTCAGGTTTAATGGGAAGAATGATTTCATTTAGGTTCACTAGTGTATAAAGTAAATCACAGCATTACTCCTGATGTATGCATTATATATATGTTTGTGTGTATGTGTGTGTGTGTGTGTGTGTGTGTGTGTGTGTATATATATATATATATATATATATATATATATATATGTGTGTGTGTGTATATATATATATATATATATATATATATATATATATATATATATATATATATATATATATATATAGTGTGTGTATATATATATATATCTGTATGTATATGTACACACACACAGACCTGTGTGTGATAGCATGCCAAGATAGTATTATGAGTTCTACTTGTCTGTCAGCTGTGTCTCCATGGGGGATGACATGTTATACCCAAGCAAAAATTAAGAACTGTCATTTAGTTCCACTTTTTCTTTAGATTTTGAATTTATAATGATTTAAAACATAAGTGCTTATATTTGTGATTGACTTGTATATTAGATACTCTCTTTACAATTGAATTATTGAAAAACATTGTGCCTGTACCTGTACTTGGTCTTTCACAAGGGCAGGAAGGACCTATGAGCTATCTACTCTTTCATGCATAAAACTGGCTTCTGAACTAGCACTTATTCAGGTTGTACAACTTCTACCATCATGCCAAATCCCTATAATAAAAAAGGATATGACTTTCGGATGTTTTTGGACAGATAGATATATTGCATTGCTTGGCTGAAGGCAACAAGACAAACAGACCAGCTGTTTATTTCATTTATGCCTAGAAAAGCAGGCAAGCTAGTTCCCAAACAAACCCTGACCAAATGACTAACTGTATTGACTTCTGCTGTGACTACATTAAAAAGCCCCGGGAGACTGCAGTCAGTACATATTCCACCAGGACTGCAACCATTGGCAGCCTTCATCAAAAATGTACATGCACAGGGCATTTGTGAGGCAGCCAGTTGAATTATTATTCATACATTTTCCAAGCATTATAGTCCCACTGTTCAGTGAAGGAGCATTACAGCTTTGGTACTCCTACCCTGACTAACTTGTACTACGTCATTGTTCCCTTCGATGAACTTAGTACAGCTGTGTGAGTAACTCATCATAGCAGTAGATGTTTAAACAGAGAGATAGTACTGCTGCAGTACAGGATGTTCATCGTGTTTCACTGTTGCAGTCATCACTATAGGGTTCTTCCTGCCGGCAGGCAGCCCTCGGTCGGCCAGAATCCCAATGTCTGGGTCCGGCGTCGGCTGTGAATTCATCCTCCCTGACGTCAGTGCGCCAGGGGTACAAAGCTCCCAGCCGACGCCATGTTCTCCAGTCTTTCTTGCCGCGCGGTGAAAGCAGTTCGCAAGTGCCGGTCGGCTGTCTTCTGTTACTTTTGGTGCTTCAATCCGAAGGCCTTCTTCTTTTCAAAGCTAAGTACCCCGTTGGGGAAACTTTTTTCTTGCTCCAGTCCGATGTCAGAAAAAGTTAATAATTGTATTTCATGTGGGAAGCAAATACCTCATAAGGATTTTCATTCTTACTGTATTCCTTGCCTAGGCCCTGACCACGACGTAGCTAGTTGTCGGTTTTTTGCTAGATTTAGTCAACTTCCTATTAAACGGGGATACGATTTTGCCTTTCATTACTTTGGGAGAAGATTTAATTATAACATGTCGTCGGACACGCTTCCAACTACCGGAGTTCATAAAAGGCGCAAGGATAAGGATAGGCCTCCGAGGTCCAAATCAGACGACACTTTACAATTAGAGCCAGTTGCCGGTTCGGCCATCGTCAGTGAGGCGCTTTTGCACCCCTGACGTCGGCCATTTCACAACCGCTTGCCGATAAGGACTCCCACGAGGAGCCAACTAGGCCTTCGGATATTCAAGGTGCGGGACCTTCGGATAATGCTCCCCAGATGGGTCCGGAGCCGCTGTGCAGGTACCGGCTTCCGAGGGGGGTTTCAGGCCTACACAGCTGCAGATAAAGGCAAAGACTCCTTCTAAAGCAAAGACTCAAGCCCAGGCCTCCTCTGATCCGGGACCTAAATCTCAAAAACAAATGCTTAAAATGGCTGAGGACTTACTAAGTATGATTAGGGGTTCCCATCCCCCTCCAGACAAAAGGCCAAGACAAGAGTTGGATTATGAATCCTCTGATCAGGTATCTATCTCTTCAGTTTCCTCCTCTGAACAGGATTATACTTTCCCTCCTTATGAGGATTCTGATGCTGAAGAATCCATTCCTTAAGCTTCTCCTCCTGAAGATTACTCTTTTGGGGAAACTTTACATGACATTGAGGGAACATTTTCACTGGGAAGGGCTGGAGTACTCTGAATCTAAGAGAAGGTTTAGGGATTTCCTTCTTCTTCCCCAACACAGACCCCTGGCTATTCCTTCTATTTTGGATATTGTGAATGATGTCTTTGAGTCTAATTTAACCCCTGGCTCTTTTCCTCTGGCCCCTGTTAAGCCTGATAGATTTTACAGGGTTCTTGAGTCTCACAAGTTTCTTTTTAAAAATCCTACTGCTGATCCAGAAACCATTTCTCAGGGTCCTAAGGGTGTTAAGGCCGCCACTGCTAAGAACCCTATTCTGTCTGATAAGGATTCTAGAGCTTTGGAGAGATGGGGCAAAAAAGTGTACACTTCTGCAACTTTATCTATTAGAGCTTTGAATTGTCAATTTCATATGTTGAAATGTCAGCAATACCTTTTGCCTGTTATGAAACAAAAAATGTGTACCATTTCTGCATGTGCAGACAATAAGGAATTACAAGATTTGATGCATGCTACGGAGCAGGTGGGGAAACATACCTTACACTGTGGTTTTGATGCTTTGGAGGCCTCTTGCAGGGCGGCTGCCACTGGCACGGTCATTAGAAGACATGTTTGGTTAAAGGAACAAAATTTGCCTGATCAGGTAAGAGCAAAATTACTGGATGCTCCTGTTCAACATAATGTTTTGTCTGGGTCTAAGACTGAAGAAGTTTTAAAGAAAATGGAGGATAAGGCAGAATCCATGCAAACTGTTAAGGATTTCTTACAAGTTCAGCCTCCTAGATTCAGCAGAAATTAGCCAGCTAAGAATTGGTCCTTTCCCAGCTCGGACAGGCCTCAGAGGGGTAGATATAGGCGCCCCAGAGGGGGGGGCCCAAGCACAGACCTCGTAAGAGGCCTAGCCAGTGGAGTGCTTCCACCCCCAGGGGGGAGAAGATAGGTGTCAACCTTATAGGAAACCGGCCCAATGACTCCCCCTGCATGGCTACAGGATCCTCTCTCCTGGAAGCTCCTCTGGGAGGAACACTTTCTCTTTTTCACCGAAATTGAACTTGCATAACCCAAGACAAGTGGGTTCTGGATGTAGTTTTAAGAGGTTACAAATTCCACGTTCACACCTTGCCAAAACCAAACGGATGGACAGACCTACCAAAAAATCAGTGGGCAGAGGCATTAAAACAGGAGAGGTCCCTCATGGCTATGAGGGCCATAGAATTGGTTCCAAATTCAGAGACGGGACAGGGCTTTTATTCAAGACTCTTTCTAGTTCCCAGAAAGGAAAATTCTTGGAGACCCATCCTGGATCTTTCAGTCTTAAATACTTTCCTGGAGATACCAAAGTTCAAGATGCTTACTCTGCAGCAGCTCCTGCCAATGTTGAGCAAAAATGCATGGATGGTGACATTGGATTTAAAGGAGGCTTACCTGCACATTCCTATCAGACAGGAGTGCAGAAGATACCTCAGGTTCAAGACAGGCTCGAAGCATTACCAATTCTCTGTGCTGCCCTTTGGCTTATCTACTGCGCCCAGGGTTTTTACCAAGTGTCTGGCACCAGTAGTAGCTTACTGCAGACTCAAGGGAATTCAAATTTACCCTTATCTGGATGACTGCCTTATTCAAGCAGACAACAGGGACATTTTACTCCAGCACCTGGGATTTGTTCAGAATCTACTCAAGTGCCTGGGATTCACTGTGAATGTAAAAAAGTCAAATTTTATACCCACTCAACAGATAACTTTCCTGGGTGCTCTTTTAAGCACTACAACCCAGATGGCATTCCTAACGCCAGAAAAACAACTGCAACTGGCTTCAACTTTCAAGAGCCTGGCGTCAATGTCTCAGCTAACTGCAAGAAAATTTCTGCAGGCTTTGGGTTACATGGCCTCCTGCATCCTACTCATGCCATATGCAAGACTGCATATGAGGAAGATACAATGGTACCTAAAAAGCGTATGGTCCCATCATTGTCACAGTCTGGAAACAGTGATTGCTGTCTTGCCTTGCCTACAAAAAGAATTTCGTTGGTGGGCCACGGCATGTCTTCAAAACAAAGGGAAAGCCTTCAGTCTACCTCCAGCCAACCAAGTGATAACCACAAATGCCTCAGATTATGCATGGGGAGCCCACTTGCAAGGAAAAGACCTGCAAGGTTTTTGGACAGAGGATCAGAAGCACCTACATATCAATTTAAAAGAGATGTTAGCTGTACAGAATGCCCTCGTGGCTTTCAGGGATCTTTTTGAGCCGGTGCAACTACTGATATGGACAGACAACACCACAGTTATGTGGTACATGAACAAGCCGGGGGGGGGGGGTTCACACTCCTACCCCCTTTTCAGACTCGCCATGACTCTATGGAACACAGCACTAGCTTACAAAGTGGATCTACAAGCTCAATTCCTGCCAGGGAAAGAAAACACTCTGGCAGACAGCCTGAGCAGGAATCTGTCAGACCCACACGAGTGGATGTTGGACACCCAAATATTCAAGATGATTACAGAAGCCTGGGGTTGCCCGGACATAGACCTATTTGCATCTCCCCACAACTACCAGTTACAGACCTTTTGCACAAGGACATATCACAAGCTAGCATGGAAAGTGGATGCTCTCTCATTCAGTTGGAGGAGCCTCTCAGGGTATGCCTTCCCTCCATTGCCTCTTCTACCAAGGGTGTTATTAAAAATAGAACAGGACAAACCAGAGATGATCTTATTGGCCCCGAATTGGCCTCTACAGTTTTGGTAATCAACACTGATGAATCTATCCCAGGAACCTCCTTGGATTCTACCCCAGATTCCAAATCTTTTGTCTCAACATCAGGGCCAGGTCCTGCACACTCATATCAAAACTCTCAGCCTGGCGTGTTCAGGGCCTATAATTAATCCTACTCTTACCAAATAGGTTATGGATGTTATCTTAGAAGCCAGAAGGGCTAGCACTAGGAAATCTTATGCAGGAAAATGGAAGAGATTTTGCACCTGGACGCAGGCTCAGGAATCGGATCCTCTCATTCCAAATATTCCATTGATTTAACAGTACCTAACAGATGTTGCATAAGGGTTTATCTTTTTCTTCCATAAAAATACATGCCTCAGCTATTTCTGCACATTATAACACAGATGCACCAATTTTTTCACATCCACTTCTTAAACAATATCTCAGAGGGGCAAAGAATTTATGGCCCCCTAGGACTCCACCCATTCCTGCTTGGGACCTCAATTATGTATTGGAAAAGCTTACTCTGCCACCTTTTGAGCCTGCTGCCACATCCGATATAAACTACTTATGGAAGACTGTTATCCTACTGGCTTTAACTTCAGCCAGGAGAGTCTCAGAGTTACAAGTGCTCATGGCTGTGGAAACTTACATTATTTTTCATCAAGACAGGGTTTCTTTGAGGACTAACCCTACTTTCATGCCTAAAGTGGTTTCTAAAGTGGCTTTAAACCAAACTATTCACCTACCAACTTTTTTCCCTAATCCTCAAAATAAGGGGGAGAGGATCTTGCATTCTTTGGACATAGGCAGCTTCGCTTTTACCTGGACAGAACCAAGGATATCAGGAAAACAGAACAACTGTTTGTTTCTTATGCAGCTAATTCTCAAGTAAAATCTATTTCAAAACAGACCATTTCTAAATGGATTGCTCATGGAATCAGATTTTGTTACTCTCATCATGGAAAGCAAATTCCTGGTAAAATAAGGACACACTCTACCAGAGCTGCTGCTACTTCAGCTGCCTTTCTCAGGGGAGTCCCTAGGAAAGATATTTTGGAAGCTGCAACTTGGAGCTCAGTGCATAGTTTCTCTAAGCACTATACTCTCCCTCTTTATTCAAATTCTAGGGCAGGCTTCGCCTCTGCAGTCTTGCAAGGCCTTCTAGCCAACCCTTCTGCTCTGTAACCACCACCCTTTCTCTCAGCTTTGGGATTCAGCCCTACAGTGATGACTGCAACAGTGAAACACGATGAACATAGTACAGTTGTGTACACTTACCATAAATGTAGATGTTCGAGTGTCTTCACTGTTGCAGTCTGGGTTACCCTCCCTCCTGCCCCTCTTACACTTTTATTGGTGTGGTTCTCTGCCTTACCCTTCTTCTGAGGTGTATTTGCTGCAGGGTATGAGGATTGTTGTATGCTATTTTCTTGTGCTGTTTTGTTTTACTTTTAGCCTTTATTTTTGGGCACCTGACATCTAGGGCAAGAAAAACTGGAGAACATGGCGTCGGCTGGGAGCTTTGTACCCCTAGCGCACTGACGTCGGGGAGGATGAGTTCACAGCTGACGCCGGACCCAGACTTTGGGATTCTGGCTGACCGAGGGCTGCCTGCCGGCAGGAAGAACCCTACAGTGATGACTGCAACAGTGAAGACACTTGAACATCTATATTTATGGTAAGTGTACACAACTGTACATGTTAAGTTGTCAGTCTCGCCTTCATTCTTGCTGGATGGGTTCGGAGCCAAACCTCGGCTCCGACTCTGCCTATACTAAAGCTCGAGAGCTAATTTTACCGGCTCAAGGCAACTCTATATCCCACAATGCTAGGCAGTAACTACCCAGATCTCATTTGCCGCTTTCGCTAATGAGGTGCTCTTTTTACCGGCTCACAGGTTAGTGACTAAATTTAAGAAAAATTCTAGTTTTTTCTACCTAGTTTTCCCATTATATTGTCTAAATAGGCTAGTTTTTCTGTTATTTCAAATTTTAGTTCCTATTTTTATCCCTTATCCCAGTTATACTCCCCACCCTAGGTTAGGCCTATGGCCCTTCTGTTTTTTTCTTAAGTTCCCTCACAGGGATTCTTAGCTGTGTGTGTGTGCCTTTAGTATCCCTGTCTGTTTGTGTGTGTGTTTCTAACTTTAGAATTTTGTTTTTTCTTTTCGACAGCAATATGTTGAAAGAGACAAAGGTCTCAGGCTTCAAGAAGTGTGACTCGTGCTGTCAGAAGATGTCACTGACAGACGGTCACACTTCTTGTGTTTATTGCCTGGGACCCCTGCACCTGCAGGACTCTTGCTCTGTGTGACATGCATTCAGCCCAAGAGTCCTGCAGGAGCGCAGGAATAATTTGATCTTGAGGGGCTTATTAAAGCCCGAAGGTTCCCCGGCTAAGTCCGTGCTGGGGAAGCCTTCGAAGCCACCCAAACAGTCGGCTCCGTGCTCTAAGCCTTCGGATGGTGGCTCACCTTCTGCGACACGATCGGCTCCGGCTGGAGCCGATACGTCTGTATTGCAGCTTCCTGCATCGGCTCCGGCCGGTGCCGATGCCTCTAAGACTCAATCTTCACAGTCGGCTCTGGCTGGAGCCAACGTGTCTACGGCTCCACCAATCTCAATGCCCTCCACACGTAAGAGGTCCAGATCTCCATCTCTGAAATCTATCCATTCCGGCTCCGAGATCACCTTTACTCTCTGAGTGGAGCCATCGGAGCCATTCCTCTCTGTCTTCCAGGCTTTCCGACCATGACCTTGAGAGGGTGGTTAGCAGACTGTTAAAGTCTCAGACACTGGCCCAAATGCTTCACAGCCCGTCTCATCAGACAGCGGCTACATCCATACAAACTACTATTCCTCCTTCGACTCTGCCCCACTGTTCAGAGCCGGAGCTCCTCGGAGCCGTGACCATTGTGACGGTGCCGATACCTCCCCCTTCGGCTCTTTCGATCTCGTCCATGGTGCCTTCCTTGGAGGGATCCAGGCGCTTGGACTCTCTCGCCGGCTCCGAGAGGGCAAGTGGCATCGGACCCTTGTCCGACCCCGTTCTCCCTCTCAGAGCGTCGGCGCTGGTGAGTTCGGCCCCGACATCGGCTTCGGAGCCGTCCCTGTCTGTGCCGGCTGGGGTTCCTAGTTCGGAGCGGGATCCTTCTGGCCTGCCTGATAGGGGCGCCTTCGAGGTCATGAGGAGCGTACTGGCCCCAGTGCCTGCTCTACGGTCAGCTCCTCCCAATGTAGTGCCTGCTGAGGTCTCTTCCCACTCTCTCGCCCCTGGCCATAGAGATCCAACTCCTCAGGTTTCCCCACTGGGAATATCCACCTCTTTCGAGGTTTCTCCTGATCCATCAGGTGAACCCCCGCGTAAGAGGACATGTAAGAGGAAGCATGTGGACTCCCCTGAGTCCGTCACATCTGATACCGACTTGGATGAGTCGGAAGGATCCCCAAGGTCTCCCTCTGAGGATTTCTCCTTCTCTGACATCCTTGAAATCCTTAAACAGAGGGGGAACTGGTCTTCCCTTAATCCTTCCGAGGACGAGTCTGTTTACCTGGAGGCTTTTGGTTCTCGACCCTCCACCTCCTGGGTGTCTCCGCCCTTCGACCCCCTTATGGAACTGGTGGCGCGGAAGGCATGGATGGCCCCTGATTCGATGGAACCCACCCCACGGAGGCCTTCCAAATTTATAACAGCCCCTTCAGATGAGCAATTTTTATCTAAAGGTGTCCCAGTTGATGCCATGGTAGTGGCGGCAGCCACCAAGAAGGAACTGTCTGATCCTTCAGTACCTATCCATCCGCCTAACAAGGAATCTAGGACAATGGATAGGTACGGCAAGCGGATGGTTTTGTCAGCGACCTTTGCCATGCGGTCGCTGAATTACTTATGCCACTTCACCCATCTTCAAAGAGACATTCTCAAAGAACTGGGTGAGGTTCTACATGATCCATCAGCTGCTGGGTCTCAGGACAAAATTAACTCACAGCTAGGAACCCTGAATTCCATTGTCAACTCCTCCATGCGGCTTATTTCCTATGCAGCCGATGGAGCGAGTAGGGCCGCAGGCACAGGTGTGGCTTTTAAGGTGTCACACCTGGATGCAGCTTTGCAGCTTCGCAGACCCCTTCAAGCGTCCTTCACTAACTCCCCCTATGATGGTTCAGCATGGTTTAGACCTCAAGTGAAAGATACTTTGACCAGATGCGAACAAGATGGCAAGACTCTTTCTGCCGTAGGAGTCCGTTTTTCAACCCCATCTTGACCATATCCTAAGGGTCAAAAGGGTGGAAAAATGTGGTTCCGCAAATCACAAGGAGCCACGCCTGACGCAAAAGGTCAGTTCCCCCCTAGAGGCAGAGGGGGGAACAACAACAACAGATGCCGTCCAAGAGCAGAGGGGGGTCCGCAGAATCAGGGTAGCAGAGAAACCCTTTCTGACAAACCCTTCCAGCATCCCTGAGATGCTGCCCGACTGTCCACCTTCGGAGGCTGTCGGGGGAAGATTATCGCTGTACCCACAAGCCTGGGTGCAGCCGATTATATCCGAGGGTTACAAAATCCCCTTTATCCAAACCCCAACTATTCAAATGGGGTCTCTTCCAGACGTTCCACCCAGTCTAAGGGAACAAGCAGCACTAGAAATATCAAAGCTGCTAAAAAAGAGAGCCATCCAGCCAGTCCCAGCAGACCAACTAGGATCCGGAGTCTACTCAAAGTTCTTTTTGGTACCAAAAAAAACAGGGGACTGGAGGCCAATATTCGATCTCAGCAAACTAAAGTTTGTAAAAAGAATGCGGTTCCCTATGGTCACGCTACAGTCCATTCTACCCCTTCTGGGCAAGGACAATTGGATGTGCTCAGTGGACCTTCAGGATGCGTACTATCACATCAAAACACACAGGCGCTCCAGAAGGTTTCACCGCTTCTGGCTGGGGGCCAGTCACTACCAGTTCAGAGCCCTGCCCTTTGGTCTCACTACAGCCCCCCGAGTGTTCACCAAATGTATGGCAGCGGTTACGGCTCACCTGAGACATTAAGGATTCCAGGTGTTTCCATATCTAGACAACTGGCTCCTCACTGCCACCACCAGGCGTCAACTTCTTCTAGCCAGAGATTACACCATTCACATTTGCAAAGAACTAGGTATCTCTCTAAATTTCGAAAAGTCTGCCTTGTCGCCTTGTCAGTCTATTACCTTCATAGGCGCCACCTTGGACACCGTTCAGCTGTCAGCAAAGTTAACAGAGCAGAGGGTCTTAGATATTCAAAATCATGTTCACGTCCTCCTCCAGAGCAACAAAATTCAGGCCAGGTATGTTCTGAAAGTATTAGGTCTCATGGCGGCAGCCATCACGCTTCTTCCCCTTGCCCGCTTTTACATGCAGCTACTTCAGTGGATGCTTTTCTCCCAGTGGTCCTTCCAACAGCTCCCTATGACACGCAAGATCTTAATAACTCTATCTTGCAAAAAACATCTGTCTTGGTGGATGGTCTCCCCTCAAGTCCATCAAGGCAGACCATTTACTCCCCCCCCCCCCCCAGTCGCCACGGTCACATCGGACACCTCCCTGATTGGGTGGGTGGGGGGCATTTTCAGGGCAGGACAGTCCATGCCACATGGCAACCTTTCGAATGCCACTTGCACATAAACGTCCTGGAGATGAGAGCAGTGCTTTTGACGTTGCAAGCCCTCCAAGACTCTTTTCCCCTGGGGACTATTGCAATTCAAACGGACAATATGTCCGTAGTATAGTATATCAACAAGCAGGGTGGAACCAAGTCCTATCCCCTCTGTCGAGAAGCACTCAAGACTCTGGCAATGGGCGATCTCTTCTCAGCGGTTTCTGATAGCAACGCATATCCCTGGGAAGTCCAATGTCATAGCGGACAGGCTGAGCAGAGCTGTTCTCATGCCCCACGAGTGATCTCTCAAGCAATCTGTGACAGAGGAAATTTTTCAGAAGTGAGGGTTTCCTTGCTGCGATCTTTTTGCAACACCACAAAACAGCAAGTGCCTTGACTTCTTCACTCTCTTCCCCCTTCCAGGCCATCCCCCCAGAGATGCTCTAGTCCACGATTGGCCTCGGGGACTTCTATACGCTTTTCCCCCCTTTCCATTAATCACACAGATAATTCAGAAAGCTACCACCTTGAGAGCCAAGATGATTCTCATTGCCCCTTATTGGCCTCGACAGATATGGTTCCCGTTCCTGCATCGTTATCTTTTGGAGCAGCCTTGACATCTGGATCCAGTGCCAGATCTTTTGGCCCATCAGTCAGGGCAGCTGCACCAATCCCTCCAATCTCTCAACCTCACAGCTTGGTTGCTCCACTTTCGTCCCTAGCCAGGCTTCCAATGATTTCAAATTCTCTCCGGGATATTATCATAGCTTCCCTTAAGTCTTCCACTAGAAGTATCTATGCTAGTAAATGGCAACATTTTTCCTTCTGGGCAAAGGATAGGAATATAGATCCCTTCACTGCTCCAATACACTCTGTCTTAGATTTCCTAGCTGAAATTTTTCATTCAGGATCTTCTTCCTCCACAGTAAAAGTTCAGTTAGCAGCCATTTCAAATTTTCACATAGGCCTGTCGGACTCAAGTATCATGTCCCATAAGCTTTGCAAGGCATTCCTCAGAGGTATCTTTTTACTCAAGCCCCCGATCAAAGACCCCCCACCACAGTGGGATTTAAACTTAGTTTTAGCATCCTTGATTCTCCCTCCCTTTGAACCTGCGGCTTTCTGTTCATTGAAGTTACTTTCCTGGAAGACACTCTTCCTAGTCGCCATTACATCTGCTAGGAGAGTATCTGAACTTCATGCCCTTTGCATTCGTCCTCCTAATTTAGTTTTCCACAAAGACAGAGTTTCTCTAAGAACTAACTCGTCTTTTTTACCCAAGGTGGCTTCTCAGGCAAATTTAAATCAATCTATTGATCTTCCAGTTTTCTTCCCTAATCATTCAAACAGGGCGGAGCAAAAACTGCATTGCCTGGACGTTCATAGTGAGCTCCGCTACTATCTGGACAGAACTAAACAAATCAGAAAATCTGATCAACTCTTTATCTTATGCAGAAAGTAGAAAGGGCCTTCCGGTATCCAAAGTAACCCTGTCTAGGTGGCTGTCTTCTGTGATTACCTCTATTTATCAACTCAGAGGTAAAGAATTGCCTTCTAGGCCAAGAGCCCATTCAACCAGAGCGTTAGCTACATCAGCAGCCTTTCAAGCTAGATTGCCAATAGACACTATCTGTGCGGCAGCCACATGGGCCTCTCCTCATACCTTTGTTACACATTGCAAATTGGACATGGCCCCCAGAAACAGGGCAAATTTTGGTTCCACCGTTCTCAAGAGTCTGTTCCAATGAGCCACCCAGGATGAAGGTGCTAGGGACGCGGTCCCATCCAGCAAGAATGAAGGCGAGATTGACAATTTAACATTGAGAAGTTATGTACCTACCATAACGTTCCATGTTAGTTGTCTTCTCTCGCCTTCTTTCTTGCGTCCCGCCCACCATCCCCCCAGCTTGGACAGGCCAAGAGGTTTTCCCCTTCTTCTAAGGGACCTTATCTTGCACTATTCCAAGCCCAAACAGCTGGTCCTGGGGTAGCTACAGCTTCAGATAGTGATATTTGGGGAGTTCTCCTTTCTCCTCCTCCACCTCAGTGGGGAGACTGAATTGGCTATTGTTTTCTCAGCTACCAAACAAGATCTGGGTAGTTACCGCCTAGCATCATGGGATATAGGGTTGCCTCGAGCCGGTAAAATTAGCTCTTGCGCTTTAATATAGGCCGAATCGGAGCCGAGGTTCGGCTCTGAACCCATCCAGCAAGAAAGAAGGCAAGAGAAGACAACTAACATGGAACGTTATGGTAGGTACATAACTTCTCATTTCCCTCCATTCAGCTCCCTCTGGGTCTACCCATATCTTTCAGACATGGCTACAAAGAGAGAGCTTATGACCTTTCAAAAAGTCACTCTGACCCCATATGCAAAAATGTGAAAAAAAAGGTTATGGATGGATGTATAACGAGGTATTTTTTGCAGTTCAGCACAAAGATTCATGTGCATAGAGAGTAATGGGACATGTGTTTACTTAGAAGCTTCGTCCTTGCCATATATTTGTTGTCCCCTCCTCACACACTGACAATTAGAACTCTCTCTGTCTTAGCCTCCCTATTGACCCTTTCAGTTTTACTTTGGGTGACAACACTTGTTATTCCCCTTTGAAGGGAGAACCAGCAGCTGAGAGTGGTACAGTCATCCATTGTGGGAAGTTATTTTTTTATTTTATTTTTTTCATTTACTTGTTTATATTTTGTGTGCACATATTTCCTCACATTGAGCTGTGACTTCTGCAAGTGCTTATGATGTAAACCATGTGTGTGCTTCCACACTTAGTTTTTCACAGTGCTGAGGGCCACATGGGCAAGTGCAGAAGTTGAGGTTCTCCCAGTGGGCCAAATGCAAGTGGGAACGCCAGCAGTTGCCATATGTTGAACCAGTGCATGGGAGTGAGGAGGAGTTTAGTTTACTGGTGACTGTGCTTAAGCTGTTAGTCACACTGGAGTAGTGGATCCCTACCTTAAACAAATTCCTGTAAGTAAGAATTCATAATTCAGGTATGATTCCTCTGCTGAAATATGTACTCTTATGGTGAATTATACAGCTGTACTTTTCCTTACCTGGATGACTGGCTGCTAGTGGATCTTTTCCATTGGTTGCATACCAGGAAGAAGAGGGCACCATAAGCAAGTGGAAGTCCTCTTTTTCCATCATAGAGGGTTAGTTTTATTAAAGCACAGCTGGATGTTCCTTGTTGGCCAGTTGCCTAACAAATCATAGCATTGGCATCCTGTATGGAGCCATAGTAATCCTGCTTTTCTTGGGCTTTGTTGCACCTGTAATCCACAAGGATTCATTTACTTACCTGCAAATGAGGTTGCTGCATTGTGTGGTGGGGCAGCTGGTGGCTGCAAAGTCATCACATCTCAGACATTTTTGTTCATAAGCTCATAATTAAGACTCTTGTTGCAGGGTTCTGATGTGGTCAGTTGTTCCTACCAGTCTCACCTCAGGCCTTCTCTTTGTGTAGTTGAATGTGTTGTCATGTCTGAAAATCAGTCTTTTGACACTGGAGTGGGTGTTCACATGGGCTTCTCCTTTTTGCAGGAAATGGAGCCCCAAGAAAACAAATGTCACACAAATCAGCTGGTGCTGAGGGCATTGATTCTCATTGTCTGAGCTCTGTAGTAGGAACTGAAATTGGAAATCATAGGTTCATACTAGGCTATCTGCCCTAGGGCATTTATAAGCCTAGCCAGAGTGTATGTGGCTTTCACCACCCCTTAGGATGAGAATACTATACCCATTAGTTTGCTGTGCCTCTGTCCAGCAGTGACACAGAGATGATTCCCGGGGTAAACCTATGATCTCCCATCCACTCGTCAAGATTTCTCTTGAACAGAGTCAGTGAGGGGCTCTGCCTCTCATGGACTGGGATTCTGTTCCATAGTGTAAGGAGTCTCTGGGTGATGAATCTGTCCCTCCAGCACGTCTTATTTATATCCGTGTTGAGGTTTAAGTCTCTTGCTCTCGTGGCTCTGGTGGATTTGGATTTTTTGAGGTGGAGCATGTCCATTAATTCCGGGTTGGACATGGCCTTGTATGTCAGGCACAGATCACCTCTGAGCAGACGGTATGCGACTGAATAGAGCTGGAGTTTCTTCAGTCGGGCAGCGTTTGACATATGTTTGAGCCCCTTTATCCTTTTGGTGAGGAACTTTTGGGGTCTTTCCAACTGCTGCAGGTGTCGGGTAAGGTACATTCCGAATGGGGCGTTGTACTCAATCATTGGTCTGATAAGTGAAGAGTACAGGGGTACAATGACCTCTCCTGATCTGGATGTGAATCCCTTCATGATCAGGTGGGCAATGTAGAAGGTCTTCCTAACCACTTTGGCAATGTGAGTGTCAAAAGAGGTTATTGTCAACTTGGGTCCCCAGGTCCCTGATAACTTCTTCCGTGTTTAATGGATTACCACCTATGTGGTAATTAGGGGTTACCTTGTTTTTCCCAAAGGGTATGACTATACATTTTTTGGCATTTAGCTTAAGGCCATGGCTCTGGCACCAGTTATCCATTTCTATGAGACCTCTCTGGAGGATGTCCGTGTCTGATGGAGTGTCAATTATGGTGCCCAGTTTGCAGTCATCTGCAAATTTTGTCAGCCACAGTCCCCCTATGTTTGCCTGCACTTCAGAAAAATAAATGCCGAACAAGAGGGGGCCCAGGACTGAGCCCTGTGGGACACTGCTCGTGACCGGCTTAGAGTCTGACATGGCACCAGCAACTCTAACCCTGTGGGTTCTGTCCTTGAGCCAGTTTGCAACCCATCTTGTGACATATGGGTTTACATCTAAGCTGGTGAGCTTTTCTATGATGCCCGAGTGGGGTATTGTGTCGAACACTTTTGCTAGGTCAAGGTAGGCTGTGTGAACTGCCTTACCCTCATCAATGGCCTTAGTGACTGTTTCGAAAAAGTCGACCAAGTTCAAGAGGCAGGATCTGCCCTTGACAAAGCCAAATTGGGTAGGATCCAGTGTCTGTAGGTCCCCAATGTCTTTATTTATGAGTTCCATTATGATCCTCTCCATAGCTTTGCAGACAAGGCTCGTCAAGCTTATGGGGTAATTTCAGGGTCCGTAGAAGCACCGCCTTTGTGGAGTGGGACCACAGTTGCCGTCGCCATTCTTTGGAGTGATCCTGTAGTAAGGCTAAGATTAAACAGCAGCCTTATGTGTGGGTTTAGTTCCTCATTGAGTTCGTGTAGCACACAGCCGGGGACACCGTCCGGTCCCATTGATGCTGTGTTTTTGCTTTAGAGAGCAGCTCTCACCTGGGCATCTGAGATGTTTGGGAGGCTAGACTCTGGTGGGATAGATATTTCTCCTTTGGGGAGTGAGGGGAGAAATTTGCACTGAACCTGTCTGCCAGTATGTTGGCAATGTCTGTGGGTTCAGTGATTTTTGTATCATTTTGGACTAATTCTGAGCATATCTGGGAGTTTCCACCCAGGTTTCTAACATAGCTAAAGAAGGCCTTATGATTGTCTTTTGTGTCTTTAGCGATTTTTCTCTCAAAGTTGGCCTTGGATGATTTTGAGTGATCGTAGTTTTTTGCTAGTATTGATCAGAGATGCCTTCCCTTATAGGGATTTTGCTCTGTCATGTAGTAGCTTTCTCCTCTTGTTGTAGAGTTTGTTTATGGCTGGGGTCCACCAGACCGGGTGCCTGCCTTTGGTGGAAAGGGTCTTGATTTTATTAGGGATTGCTTGACCCATACATTCCTGGAGGTGCTCGTAGAAGGCATTTGTAAGGGTTTCAGCAGCGTGGGTTGTGGTTTCCACTGGCTCGGGGGCCTTGAAGGAATACCACTCCAGTCTTAAGAAGTGTGAAGTTTGCTTTTGAGAAGTTCTTCACTGTGGTCTTTTTTGCTGGGGTTGGGGGCGGGATGTGGATCTCCAGTGAGATTAATTTATGGTCTGATCTCACCAATGAGGGATATACTTCCGGTGTGGAGCATTTTGTCCCCATGTTTGTGATGATCAGGTCTAGTATATTTTCTCCTCTTGTGGGAATGGTGACTAGATGTCCTTCAAGAATGCAACTGCAGTCCTGACATATGGGTTGTCCTGCCTCAGGCAGCCCTTCGGACGGCCGGATTCCAAAGTCTGGGTCCGGCGTCGGATGATGTCGCCTCCTCCCCAACGTCAGAGCGGCTGGGGTATAAAGGCATCCACCGACGCCATCTTCTCCAGTCTTTCTTGCCGCGCGGTGCCCGAAGCAGAAGCAGTTCGCAAGTGCCGGTCTGTCAGCTCCTGTGTTTCAGTTACCGAAATCTTCTAAAAGCTAAGTACCCCGTTGGGGAACATTTTTTCTTGCCTCAGCCGATGTCAGAAAAAATTGAAAAAGTTAATAATTGTTTGTCTTGTGGTAAACAAATACCTCATAAGGACTTCCATTCTTATTGCCTCCCTTGCCTGGGCCCATACCACGACGTCTCGGCCTGTGCTTGCTTTAATAAGCGCACGCTCAGGCGCCGGGCAGAATTTGCCGAAGAATTTTTTGGCGAATCTTACGCTTATATCTTGCCGGCGGAGCAACCGACAGCACAAACTTCCAAAAAACCGCAAGGACCGGGACCAACATCCACGGCCTGCGCCGTCCTCCGATACCACACTTAAGCCCTCCGCGAGTGCATTGGTCCCTTCGGAAGCGGTAATTCAACCTCTCCAGGCCGATGACACCGCTTTAACGCGTTCTTCGGTCCCGGAGATTTCACCGGTGCCGGTTGTTGATTTTCCTCCAGAAACCGAAGCATTAGAGCTACCCGACACCATTCCTGTGGACAAAGTTACCCCTGCACGTGGGGCAGCTAGGCCTCCTGTATCCATGTCCATTAAGGCCTTTGCACGTGCTAAGGCTGCCAGCCAAGCCAAGGCCCATCCTAAACCTACTTCACAGGGCCCTTCTTCTGATAGACAGATCATGACTCTAGCTGCAGATCTAATCTCTCTTATCAGGGGTCCTCAGCCGCACCCAGACAGAGGCTCTCAGCCGCCTGCAGAAAAAAGGCGTAGAACTGAGCAGGCAGACACCCTCTCTTCGGATGAAGCCTCTGGGGATTCAGAGCATTCAGACACCCAAGAAGAATCCTTCCAGGCCTATGAGGACTCGGATGCTGAGGAATCAATTCCCTCTGCCTCTCCTCCAGAGGATATTTCTTTCGGTGAAGTTCTTTACTCCTTGAGAGAACATTTTCAGTGGCAGGGTCAGGAATTTTATGATTCCAGGAAAAGGCTGCATACCTTCCTCAAGTTACCCCAGCACAGGCCTTTAGCTATTCCTCCAGTGTTGGATGTCCTGGATGATGTATTCTCAGACTCCAGTGCTTCCCCTGATTCTCTCCCTCCTGCTCCTGTCAAGCCAGACAGATATTACAGTGTCCCTGAAACTCATAAGCATCTCTTTAAGGCCCACTCTGTGGATTTGGAAACTATTTCACAGGGCCCCAAAGGAGTGGCTACTTCCTCGGCCAAAAACCCTCTGCCAGCCGACAGGGAAGCTAGGTCCCTGGAGAGATGGGGCAAAAAAGTTTATACCTCTTCCACCCTTGCCATTAGGTCACTTAACTGCCTTTTTCATATGTTTCAGTACCAGTATTACTTAATGGATGATTTGCAGAAAAAGTTAGCCTCTCCTGAGCCTATAGATAGAAAGGCATTGCAGGATTTGGTTCATAATACCCAGCAGGTTAGCAATCATTTTCTTCAGTGTGGGTATGATGCATTGGAAGCTTCATGTAGGGCAGCTATGACAGGGGCCGTTATACGTAGACATGCTTGGTTGAAAGAACAGCCACTGCCAGACCATGTTAAAGTAAAGCTCCTGGATGCACCTCTGGAAAAACAGAAGCTTTTTGGTGCTAATGCACAGGATGTGTTGAAGTCTATTGAGGAAAAGGCAAAATCAGTACAGACAGTCAAGTATTTCCTCCAGGTTCAGCCACCCAGATTCAGCAGGAATTGCCCTTCAAAGAATTGGTCCTTTCCAGACTCAGACAAGTTTCAAAGGGGGAAAAGCAGGCGTGCTCGAGGTAGAGGGCAATACCGAGGCTCCTACAGGGGCCGCCAATGGCAACCACCAAATCAGAGAAATGGCGCAGGTAGATGTCCTTCAAGAATGCAACTGCAGTCATAACATGTGGCTTGTCCTGCCTCAGGCAGCCCTCGGTCGGCCGGATTCCAAAGTCTGGGTCCGACGTCGGCTGATGTCGCATTTCTCTCCGACGTCAGAGCGGCTGGAGTACATAAGCATCAGCCGACGCCATTTTCTTCAGTCTTTCTTGCCGCGCGGTGCCTGAAGCAGAAGCAGTTCGCAAGTGCCGGTCGGTCAGCTCCTGTATTCTACAATACCAAAGTCATCAAAAAAGCTAAGTACCCCGTTGGGGACCTTTTCTTGCCTCAGCCGATGTCAGAAATTACTGAAAAAGTTAACAATTGTCTTTTTTGTGGTAAACAAATACCTCATAAGGATTTCCACTCTTACTGCCTCCCTTGCCTGGGCCCAGACCACGACATCTCGGCCTGTGTAGCCTGTGCTCGCTTCAACAAGCGCACTCTCAGGCGCCGGGCGGAGTTCGCTGAAGATTTTTTCGGCGATAAATTTGCTTACACCATGCCGTCGGATCTTCCGACATCGCAAACTCCCAAAAAGCGAAAAGCCCGGGACCGACATCCTTGGCCCGCGTGTACCACCGACTCCACACCAAAACCTAGCGCGAGTGCTCCGGTTCCCTCTGAGACGGTCTCTCCACCGCTCCGAACCGAAGACACCGCATTACCGACGACTCCGATTCCAGACATTACTCCGACGCCAGTTATAGATTTTCTTCCGGATACCGAAACCGAGGAAATGCCTGAGACCATTGCTGTAGACAAGGTCACTCCTGCACGTGGAGCTGCCAGGCCTCCTATGGCCATGTCTATTAAGGCTTACACTAGGGCTAAGGCAGCCAGCAAAACAAAGCATATTACTTCTAAATCCTTACCTCAGCCGACTCCGGAGACACAAATTATGTCCATGGCTGCTGATTTAATTTCCATGATTAGAGGCTCACAGGCCCATCCTGAGAGAGCATCCCAGCCTCCTCCTGATAATAGGCCCCGGGTTGAACCCTCTGACCCTACTCCTTCAGATGAAGACTCTGAGGGGCTCTGTCCACTGTGATAGTCAGGAAGAGCTCTTCCAGACCTATGAGGACTCGGATGCAGAAGATTCCATCCCTTCGGCCTCCCCTCCTGAGGATATTTCTTTTGGGGAAGTTCTGCACACCATGAGGGAACATTTCAAGTGGCAAGGTCAGGAATATTCTGATTCTAGGAAACGCCTTAGGACTTTCCTTAAGAAGCCTCAGCACAGGCCCTTAGCTATTCCTCCTGTACTTGATGTTCTGGATGATTTGTATTCTGACTCTAGTGCTACCCCTGATTCTCTTCCTCCTGCTCCAGCCAAGCCAGACAGGTATTACAGGGTCCCAGAAACTCATTCCCATTTATTCAGGGCCCATACTGCTGATTTGGAAACTATTTCACAGGGGCCTAAAGGAGTTTCAGCCTCCACCTCAAAAAATCCTTTGCCCTCCAACAGGGAAGCGAGGTCATTAGAGAGATGGGGCAAAAAGGTTTACACATCCACTACCTTATCTATGAGAGCTTTAAATTGCCTTTTTCATATGTTACAATATCAGGATTATCTCTTAGAAGATTTACAAAAAACATTAGCTTCTCCTGATCCTTTAGACAGGAAGACCTTGCAGGAAGCTGTACATAACACTCAGCAAGTTAGCAATCACTTCCTGCAGTGTGGATATGATGCACTGGAAGCTTCATGTAGGGCAGCTATGACAGGGGCAGTGATTCGTAGACATGCTTGGTTAAAAGATCAACCTCTACCAGATCATGTAAAAGCAAAACAACTGGATGCACCTTTGGAAAAGAACAAGCTTTTTGGTGCAAATGCTAAGGATGTGTTAAAGACCATCGAAGAAAAAGCAAAATCAGTTCAGACTGTGAAAGATTTCCTCCAGGTTCAACCCCCAGATTCAGTAGGAATTGGCCTTCAAAACTGGTCCTTTCCTAATCCAGAAAAGTTTCAAAGGGGTAAGAACAGGCGTGGCGAGGAAGAGGCCAATACAGAGGCCCTTACAGGGGCGACAATGGCAGCCAGGAAACCAAAGAAGTGACGAGGGGTTTCACCTGCCCAACAACCACAAACTCAATGACTTTCCTCTACTACGCCTACCAGGGAACAACTAGAAGCTCCCTTGGCGGGAAATTATCTCTGTTTGCAGAAAACTGGCACAGACTAACAAAGGACAAATGGATTTTGGACATTATAGACCGAGGGTACAGGTTTCATTTTCATACCTTACCAAGAAAACAAGGCATGCCAAACCTACCACAAAATCAGAGGGCAGAGGCTATCAAGCAAATCACTCTGCTGACTCGAATGAAAGCAATAGAAAGAGTTCCACAACAAGAACAAGACCAGGGGTTTTACTCAAGACTGTTCCTTGTTCCAAGAAAAGAATCTCAATGTAGACCAATACTGGACTTGTCCGCATTAAACACCTTTCTCATAGTACCAAAGTTCAAAATGCTGACTCTACAGCAACTCCTTCCCATGCTGGGCAAGGAGTCGTGGCTGATTTACTCTGGACCTCAAGGAGGCATACCTGCATGTCCCTATCAGACACAGCTGCAGAAGATACCTCAGATTTCTTGCAGGGCCAGAGCATTATCAATTCTCAGCATTGCCATTTGGCTTATCTACTGCGCCCAGAGTATTTACAAAATGCCTGGCTTCAGTAATTGCTCATTGCAGGCTCCAGGGTATACAAATTTACCCGTACCTGGACGACTGCCTCATACAAGCGGACGACAAATTGATGTTGACAAAAAACCTGGATTATGTCATACGATTACTTCAAGCTCTGAGATACACAGTCAACTTCCAAAAGTCAAGACTGCAGCCATTCCAGCAAATAATCTTCTTAGGAGCCAAACTAGACACAGCCTCTCAGATGGCTTACCTGACAGAAGACAAGCAAGAGAAGTTAACTCATTACTTCAAAGGTTTAGCAAAACTCACCCAGATAACTGCAAGGAGATTCCTACAGGCCCTGGGTTACATGGCATCCTGCATTCTACTGGTTCCATTAGCAAAACTACACATGAGGAAGCTTCAATGGTACCTAAAAAGCATTTGGTCTCAACACAGCAACAACTTGGAGACAATCATACCACTCATTCCATGCCTACAAAAGGAATTCCTATGGTGGGCCTTGGTGAGCCAGGAAAACACAGGTATGTCATTCAAAAAACCACAGATAACACAGACCATGACTACAGACGCCTCAGACCTTGGATGGGGTCGCACATGGAAGGCAGGTGTATACAAGGACAATGGTCTCCAAAGGAAACACATCTGCATATAAACCAAAAGGAAATGCTGGCAGTAATGCATGCCATCGAGGCTTTTCAACACCAACTCCAGCAAGGCCATTTAATGATACGGACAGACAGCACCACTGTGATGTGGTACATAAACAAGCAGGGGGACACCCACTCTTACCCCTTTGCAGACTGACAATGCAGCTTTGGGAGAAATCGCTGAGCCTAAACATCCAGTTACAATCCCAGTTTGTTCCAGGAAAAGACAATGTGTTGGCGGACAGCCTAAGCAGGAATTTCACAGATCCACACGAGTGGAGGTTACATCCGAAGGCCTTCAGACAACTCACTTCGACATGGGGCAAGCCAGAAGTGGACCTATTTGCCTCTCACCTCAACCATCTTCTACCAAAATTTTGCACAAGGACATACCATCCAAAAGCTTGTTAAATAGATGCCCTCTCATTCAACTGGAACTCCCTAGCAATCTATGCATTCCCACCTCTGCCACTGATGACCTCAGTATTACTAAAGATCAAAGCAGAGAAGCCCAAGGGAATCATAATAGCTCCGGATTGGCCAAGACAACACCGGTACCCACTACTACGGAGCATATGTCACACCAGGAAGTGGGCCCTCCCTCAGTGGCCTCTACTTTTGACTCAACACAATTTCGAAACACTGCATCCAAATCTTCAGACACTGCAGCTAACCGCCTGGAGATCCCATAAATAACTTCAGCTTATCTCTCTCCAAGGAAGTTCAGCGGATACTAAGAGAGGCTCGAAGACCATCCACCAGAAAGGTTTACTTAGCAAAGTGGAAAAGATTCAGCAATTGGAATACCAGCAAGGGACATGATGCATCATTGTTGAACATCCCACTCATCTTGGAATATTTGGCAGATATGTTAAAGAACGGCCTCTCATATTCTTCCATAAAGATACATGCATCTGCTATTTCAGCTAGATACAACACTGATCCTCCTGTTTTCTCTCACCCCTTACTAAGACAATTCCTCAGGGGAATCAAGAACATTAAGCCACCAAGAAAGGCCCCAGTGCCAGCCTGGGACCTCAATTTTGTATTGGAAAAACTGACTCTACCTCCTTTTGAGCCAGCAGCTTCAGTTGACTTGCAATTTCTCTCATGGAAGACAGCTTTCCTGTTGGCAATTACCTCAGCAAGAAGGGTTTCGGAGCTACAGGCCCTAATGGCAATACCACCCTTTATTATTTTCCACAGAGACAGGGTTTCATTAAGGACCAACCCTACTTTTATGCCAAAGGTGGTATCTAGGGTTTCTCTAAATCAAGCCATTCATCTGCCTGCTTTCTTCCCCAATCCTGAGAATAAGGGGGAAAGACTTTTGCATACCTTGGACATTCACAGACAACTTCGATACTACCTGGACAGAACCAAGGCCAGTAGGAAGTCTGAACAACGTTTTGTAGCTTATGCCCCTGCAGTCCAAGGAAAAGCAATTTCAAAACAGACTATTTCTAAATGGATTGGACATTGCATCAGATTCTGTTATTCCTTTCATGGAAAGACTGTTCCAGCCAATGTGAGACCACATTCCACCAGAGCTACAGCCACCTGTACAGCATTCTTAAGAGGGGTGCCTACCAAGGACATTCTAGAAGCTGCTACATGGAGCTCCGTGCATACATTCTCCAAACACTACAATCTCCCTCTATATTCCAGATCTAGAGCAGGCTTTGCTTCGGCAGTCCAGCAGGGTTTGATTGCCACACCATCTCTTTCCTAGAGCATACCTCCTCCCCCAGCTAAGCTATGGTATTCTACCCACATGTTATGACTGCAGTTGCATTCTTGAAGGACATAGTACAGTTTTGTACCTACCATAAATGTAGATGTCCGATAGACATGCAACTGCAGTCGGATTTTCCCTCCCTCCATACCCCTCTATGCCTAGGGTCCACTCCTATCCCTGTTACTCTTAGCTGGGGATATCTGTTATGGTGTATTTGTTTTATTGCTCATTTATTTGTTTGGAATCCTGTTTTTGTCTTCCAATTTGATTACAGCCTTCCTTGGAGGGCACCTGGCATCTGGGGCAAGAAACACTGAAGAAAATGGCGTCGGCTGATGCTTATGTACTCCAGCCGCTCTGACGTCGGAGAGAAATGCGACATCAGCGACGTCGGACCCAGACTTTGGAATCCGGCCGACCGAGGGCTGCCTGAGGCAGGACAACCCACATGTTATGACTGCAGTTGCATGTCTATCGGACATCTACATTTATGGTAGGTACAAAACTGTACTTTCACCTGCACCACAGGGACAATCACAATGACTTAACCTTCACTCCGCCTACCAAGGCTCAAAGAGAAGCACCTCTAGGCGGAAAATTATCCTTATTCTCAAAGAACTGGCACATTTTAACCAAGGACAAATGGATTCTGGACATAATAGACAAGGGATACAGGTTCCACTTCCATACCTTACCAACGGGACAAGGCATGCCAAACCTGCCACAAAATCAAAGGGCAGAGGCACTCATAGAAGTTTCAAAGCTGTTACAAATAAAAGCAATAGAAAAGGTACCTCCTCAGGAACAAGGCCAGGGATTCTATTCAAGACTGTTCCTTGTTCCAAGAAAAGAAAAACAATGGAGGCGTATACTGGACTTGTCCGTTCTAAACACTTTTCTCATTGTGCCAAAATTTAAAATGCTGACGTTGCAGCAACTCCTTCCCATGCTGGGCAAGGGGTCTTGGCTGGTTACTCTGGACCTCAAGGAGGCATACCTGCATGTCCCAGTCAGACACAGTTGCAGAAGATACCTCAGATTTCTTGCAGGAACAGAGCATTATCAATTCTCAGCATTGCCGTTTGGCTTATCTACTGCGCCCAGAGTATTCACGAAATGCCTGGCATCAGTAGTTGCACATTGCAGGCTCCAGGGGATTCAAATATACCCTTACCTGGATGACTGCCTCATACAAGCAGACAGCAAACAAACCTTGACAAAAAACTTGGATTATGTCATTCAGTTGCTACAGGCTTTGGGATACACAGTCAACATACAAAAATCAAGACTACTGCCATCCCAAAAGATTATTTTTCTAGGAGCAAAACTGGACACACAATCACAAATGGCTTTCCTCACAGAGGAGAAACAAGAGCATCTACCAGATTACTTCAAAAGCCTAGCAAAGCTTACCCAGCTGACCGGAAGGAAAACCCTGCAGGCCCTGGGCTTCATGGCATCTTGCATTCTTCTGATCCCTCTGGCAAGACTACACATGAGAAAGCTGCAATGGTACCTAAAAAGCTTGTGGTCCCAACACAGCCACAACCTAGAAGACGTAATACCACTCATTCCCTGCCTGCAAAGGGAATTCTTGTGGTGGGCTCAAGCAAGTCATTTAAACAAAGGCATGCCTTTCAACAAAGCTCAAACAAGTCAAACCATGGATGGGGGGCGCACATGGAGGGCAGATGCATTCAAGGACAGTGGACTCCCATGGAAATGCATCTGCACATAAATCAAAAAGAGATGTTTACAGTGATACATGCAATAGAAGCCTTTGGAAAATCTCTTCAGCAAGGTCATCTGCTAATAAGGACAGACAACACCACTGTAATGTGGTATATAAACAAACAAGGGGGAACTCACTCGTATCCCCTCTGCAGATTAACAATGACTCTTTGGGAAAAGTCCCTGAAACTGAACATCCACTTGCAATCCCAGTTTGTTCCGGGCAAGGACAATGTTCTGGCGGACAGGTTAAGCAGAAATTTCTTGGATCCACATGAATGGATGCTACATCCACACATTTTCTCACAAATAACAACTGCATGGGGAAGACCGGACATAGATCTCTTTGCTTCTCATCTCAATCATCACCTGGAAAGGTTCTGCACAAGGACACACCATCCTCTAGCCTGGAGAACGGATGCTCTTTCCTTCAGCTGGAAAAACCTAACAATTTATGCATTTCCTCCTCTACCTTTACTGACCAAGGTGTTACTGAAGATCAAAGCAGAGCAACCGAAAGGAATCTTGATAGCTCCAGACTGGCCAAGGCAGCACTGGTATCCTTTGCTACTGAGCATAATCACACCAAACCGTGGCCCTTGCCTCAATGGCCTCTGCTCCTAACTCAGCAGAATTACAAGACTGTTCATCAAAATCTGCAAACATTGCAGCTGACAGCTTGGAGGGTTCCATGACTTTGACCCATGACTCCCCCTCTGAAAAAGTTCAGGAAATATTGCTGGAAGCACGCAGACCTTCCACCAGAAAAACCTATTCGGCCAAGTGGAAGAGATTCATCATCTGGAATGCCAGCAAGGGCCAGAATGCAATTTCTGTCCTGGAAAACGGTCTTCCTGTTGGCAGTTACCTCAGCAAGAAGAGTCTCGGAGATACAGGCCCTCATGGCAGTGCCTCCCTTTCTCATTTTTCATCAGGACAGAGTTTCTCTAAGGACCAATCCTTCATTCATGCCAAAGGTGATATCCAGGGTGTCTCTAAATCAAGCAATCCACCTGCCTACTTTCTTTCCCAATCCTCAAAATAAAGGGGAAAAGCTGGTGCATACTTTGGACATACACAGACAACTACGCTACTACTTGGACAGAACAAAGACCACCAGGAAGTCTGACCAGCTATTTGTAGCCTGTGCTGCTGGAGTACAAGGAAAAGCAGTCTCCAAACAAACAATTTCAAAATGGATTGGACACTGCATCAGATTCTGTTACTCTTTCCATGGAAAAGGTGTGCCAGCCAATATTAGACCACACTCCACCAGAGCTATAGCCACATCCACAGCCTTTCTAAGAGGAGTAGCTACAAAGGACATTCTAGAGGCTGCTACATGGAGCTCCATGCATACATTTACCAAACACTACAACCTGCCATTATACTCCAGATCCCGAGCAGGCTTTGCTTCGGCAGTCCTGCAGGGCCTTCTAGCTACACCATCCCTTGCTTAGATTGCTTAGATCCTACCACCCCCATCTTGGCTATGGTATTCAACCCATATGTCAGGACTGCAGTTGCATTCTTGAAGGACATAGTACAGTTTTGTACCTACCATAAATGTAGATGTCCGATAGATATGCAACTGCAGTCAGGTTTACCCTCCCTCCTACCCCTCTGTTTTTTCCCTTGGGTCCATTCCCCCCTTTCCTATTAAGCTGGAGATATCTGTTATGGTGTATCTGTTTATTACTGTTGTGCATGTCTGGAATTTTTGTTTATCCATTCACAGGATTTAGCCTTCCTTGGAGGGCACCTGGCATCTGGGGCAAGAAACACTGAAGAAGATGGCGTCGGCAGATGCCTTTATACCCCAGCCGCTCTGACGTCGGGGAGGAGGCGACATCAGCCGACGCCAGACCCAGACTTTGGAATCCGGCCGACCGAAGGGCTGCCTGAGGCAGGACAACCCATTTGTCAGGAGTGCAGTTGCATATCTATTGGACATCTACATTTATGGTAGGTACAAAACTGTACTTTTTTCCATAGCATTTGAGTTTATGAACTCCAGGAACCTTTGGGCTAGGGTGTTGGGGCTTGAGTAATGTTCCCAGTCTATGTTTGGGTAGTTGAAGTCACCCAATATGATGGTGTTTGGAGAGACATTTATACTCTCCCGTGTCTTCAGGAAGGCTGTGTGGGTTTCCTGAGTTTGAGAGGGTGGTCTGTAGCATGCTACAAACTGTAGGGCAGTTTTACCTATGGTTAATTGCACCTGGATGGTCTCCGATGCTTCGTGCATTGCCACTAACCTGGAGGTGTGGGTATCCTTTATGAATATGGATACTCCCCCTCCTTTTGTGGTTCGGTCCGGATTTTGGGGCCGGAACGCATGATATGAGGTATAACCTGATAGTGCTGGGGTGCTCTCAGGAGCCTTGAGCCAGGTTTCAGTCACAGCACTGACATCAATGTTCTCCATACTGAGGAGGGCTTCGAGGGCGTGCATCTTGAGGTTTAGACTTCTGGCATTGAGCAGTATTACCCTTAGTTTTTTTCCATTTTTGTTTTCTAGGGCGGTAGGTTTATCATTTGAACCTTGCCTAAAAAAGGCACTATGGGGGTGGCAGGAGCCCTTGCCAATATCCGGAAGCCCAGGGGTGACAGGTGCAAGCCATCCCTTGCAAAGCAGCGTGGCTTGTCAAGCATGTCATCCCAGGCAGACAGACATTGGATCCCCTTAGAATGGCACCAGTAATTAAGCCAATTATTAAAAATGTGATAAACTGGTAATATTGCAAAAGGAAATGACTAAAACTGAGAAGTTCATAGTTACTAGATATCTCATACAAAGGAGACACACTCAGGAGTGTAAACCCCCCCCATAATGCAATCATATGGGCACTGCAATATCAGCACTCCATCTACATGGTGTGGGAGTAGAATCCACAGCCTTCTGCACAAAAGGCAATTATGGTACTAACACTGCTTTCAAATTCCGTGTACAATAAGGCACCATTTGTTAGTGTGTGTTTTGAATTTGTAGCTTTGTGCTTTAAATTTGTAGTTTTGAACATTTTTCCAGTAAGCAATGAAACAATCCATTTCCCCAATAATGAAATAACTGCCCATTTCAGAATATTTTAACCATAAAAGGCCACTCAAGACTTCTATCATTACAATCCATCAGTATAAGTCAGTAAGCACAATCTCTGCAGAAGTAAATTTCATCTGAATAATTCCACATTAAAGAGATTTGTAACTAATGAAGAGGCTGTTACTGGCAAGCAGCTTTATATTTCAGTGTTTCATCTACAAATTCAGAGCTTGCTGCCCTTTAAGAATTAATTGCTTGTTACATAAAAAACTGGTAAGCTGGTAATACTACAATAGGGAATAACTGAGAAAACAACAAGTTCATAGTCACTAGGCATCTTAAGCAAAGGAAGACACACTCGGGAATGCAGAACCACTACCTCACCTTAAAATCCACCAAATAATTGGCATCTAGGGCATTACATACAATGCCTCCATACCTCTTAACTTCTGCTAGGCTAATAGCCTCTTTTCAGGGGAGACCCCAAGGTGGTATTGATACTACTAGGGGAAATTCTTCCAGGGCATTGAGAAACTTCTCTTGCACTCTTCAACAGCTGTCATGGGATTTTTTCCATTCATCTGAGTTACTATCAACCTAAGCAGATGGGACGTTAGTTTAGCATATCATCTGAAGGAAGACATACTCAGCAGTGCAGCACCTCCCTTACTTTGCACTGTAATTTCAGCAGTCTGTCTGCCTGGTGTGAGAACAGAACCATAGCCTTCTGCACCAAAGGAGCTTATGCTGCAGAAACCTAATTTTCAGTACCTCTGTTGTGATACAACCTCTGACTTAATGGACACAATCACCAATCAGGATTGATCTTGATGGTACGATCTTGATCCCTCAATGAGCAGCAAACAGATTAGTTTTCTACATGCAACTAAAATGTTTTAAAATGGGATAGGCACAAGCTTACATACAGCTTTTTTCAATGGAATAGGAGTTTTCAAACCTGTGTATTTAAATATCATTTGGTGTTTCATTTGTTTATGGCTTTAGCTGGGTGCCCACTGAAAATCCTGCAATTCTGCGATCCATTGAAGAATATAAATTAGATTATGTTTAAGGAGAAGGAATACTAATTTTAAAATTGTTGCATCACAGAGTACTCCTCTCTGTGCAAGGTAGAAAAATATTCAACATAGTGTAGTTAAAAAATAGATAAGGACAACGTTTCTTCTTTTAAGGGATAGCTTAAGAGTTTTATTTTTTCTTTTTCAGTTTGAATTACATTAGTTAGAAGTATGAAAGTGAATACAGAAGGGCTGAGAATATTAGAGTAGAAGGTTGCATTATCAGGATATACTTTTAAATAGTCTATGATATGCTCTTGTTTTATTTTGTATAGCTTTTATAGCAGGCTTGAAATTTTAATAAAATAAGAGAACACCAAGAGAAAAAAGTACATGATTACATAACTGAAAAGCTTTACGGCTACATTGTGAGAAAACTTCACTTGTGCCTATCCAGAAATTGGCTTACTTCCCTTAGTTTTTCTTTGTTTTTGAACATTACCAGATTTTGACAGTCAGATAATCCACAATGAGCTTGATAAACTGAAAGGTTGGAATATATGTTTCCAAATTCAGTGTAAGCAATTACTGAAGTACAATAAATCCATTATTAAAATGACATCTCACATATACCTGTTTTAGCTTGATGGGTGAGGCAATTAATTATTCTGATGCACAGTTGTTTCTACTGTAAGAAGTTTCCACTGTTAGTGGTTTCCATTTTTTTGAGTAACTACAGACTAAAAGCATAAACCAGCAAACAACTTCTGAGCAGTTCCTAGCTGTTACATCAGTATTGTGAAGTTTTCATAGAATAACACCATGTCAGTTCCTAAACTTCCTTTCCAAATTTATTACATTTTGGGGAGAAGGAAGATGACACATTATATATACTTTGTTTCTCCGTTAGTGTCTGTCTGACATATGGGAACTAAATTAGTGGTGACCCAGTGGTATGCTTGAAGGCTTTGATGGAGGTAAAGGAAAGACTGGTGCCCAGAATTTTATCAGCGGAAAACACTGCAGGCAAATGGGTATTAATGGTTTTACAGTGGTTGGTGTCCCGTTCAATTCTCAGCTAAAGCGTCTTCTGTGTGGAGACATGCGTGAAGGGGCGTACCTTCGTTGCGGCAGGCTTGTAACCGGCACATAAAAAATCCACTACCAATCATTAGCGGACCGGAGTTCCGCTGTGACAACCCCTAACTGGGATAAGCCGAAAGACACAAAGAGCTTTTCATACTGCAGTGGTGGTGCTGCAGTAGCGTTGTCACCGCACAGTAAGACGTAGTCCCTCTTCTTCACCTCTGAGATGCATGCTAGACTATCTTTCTTCAAACAGGACCTGTATAATTGGGTGGGTGCTCAAAATTCACCCCAGGCATAACTGGCATACACCTCAATACAGTCTCGGGTGAGACCTGTCAAGCCATAATGATCGCATGACTCAGTCACTTTGAGCTTCACGTATTTCCAGCGGAATGTATCCTGAGTACCAGAAAGAAATCTGCTTTATATAACCGAATTGCTACTTTGTGATGCACTGAACACATTTTACCTTATTTTTAATGTTTGCTTCTTTACACAGACTCCACAAGACAATTTGCCTTAAGTTGCTCTGCTTGTGTGATATTATGAATATTAATTTAACATGCCTGCTATTGGCTTCTTTGAGGATGTTATATATTTTTTCCATGTTATTGCATCCTCTGCTGTGTGCAGATACACACACACACACACACACACACACACACACACACACACACGCACTCCAAAATCTCTCGCTTTTTTCTCCTCTTGCTTTCTGCAGTTTACTGTTACTCAGTGGAATAGGTCGGGTTCTACTAAGGTGCATTATCATCATGTCATTTATCAATATTATGTATCTTCTGCTTCGGGACAAAATTTTATCTAAATTTTATGCAGCAATGTGTTCAGTGACCAAAACAGGTCCTAGCTAAAGGTCACCGAACTCACCAGTGTGTTGCTTTGTATCATGTATTTACATTTTGGTTGAGATTATTGGTGAATCTATTACTTGTTTACCTCTTGCTTATTGCACGTATGATAAAAATCTACCAAGTCAATTGTTCATTTTAATTTGTAGCTTTTGATGTATATATTACTAGCTAACTATACCTGATTTGGTTTCAGGCTGCATGGCATTCGACTTAAATGTGTATCTTCATGACACCTTACATGTTTCTCTTGTTCAACCATCTGTTATGAACTAGCTGAGGAAAAATATTTTTTAATTTATTAATATAATTTCCATAATGCAGTAAAGCTTGCCTAGCTTTCTAACTGATATATACAATAAATGACACACTTGCGCTATCTTCTCTTACAACAAAAAGAGGAAATGCAGTGTGTACGAAGCAAAAGAAATTTAATGACAAAACTGCTCACGATGACACACTCTACAAAAAATATTGTTCTTTCATTAATACATGCAAAAATTGTTTAAATTGAAACGTTAGTTAAGCGCTTTCACCTAATAATATAGGCTTCCTCAGAACTGAGGAAGCCTATATTATTAGGTGAAAGCGCTTAACTAACGTTTCAATTTAAACAATTTTTGCATGTATTAATGAAAGAACAATATTTTTTGTAGAGTGTGTCATCGTGAGCAGTTTGTCATTAAATTTCTTTTGCTTTGTACACACTGCGTTTCCTCTTTTTGTTGTAAGAGAAGATAGCGCAAGTGTGTCATTTATTCGTTCCTTCCTACAACTATTAGTTTCAGCAGTTGATATATACAATAACCACTTTAAACACCATATAATGTGTACCAAATATATTACCAGTCTTTACATGATAGGTAGGACAGTGTTTTATGGTCTTTATCATGTTTCTGTTTTCTTTACAGAGTTCCCCCTGATTAAAGGCCAGTTACATTTTCTAATGTGTACAAAACTGCCTTTCCAGATGTGCCTCCAGAGCATCTCCTCTGCTTAGCTTTGTATGGTATTCATATCAAAGTACACATGCCAGCATCCCAACACTGGTATGCTAGAAATGGGCTATATGTCTTGAAATTCCCAAAGGCTTCAGAAAAAGGGAGCAATGGTAAATGAATATGATATTAGAAAAACTCCCAGAAGATGAAATACAGAAATAGCCCAGTATACAACGTGCAGTTCAAACAGAAAAAGCCTTCTGTTTCCGTTCGTTACTGTATTTTGTATTATGCATTTCATCTCCCTCTTCATTTTAATACTACTTTTAAATGCAGAAAGCATACCATTAGTGAGTTTTTCCATATATTTTCTGATAAGCAATTCTAAATTATTTATAGTCTAATTTATTGCTTTATTATGAAAACTAGAGTTTGTAGACATTTTGATATGGCATAGAGAAAATGTAGTATGTCTATTAGAAACTGTTTATTCTTTACGAATTGAAATGTTTATCATATGAATTTTGCTTACGTTCAAAATAGCTATCAAGTTTACTCTTAAAAAAAAAAAAAAAAAAAAAAAGACGTAGTCCCGTTCGATTCTCAGCTAAAGCGTTTTCTGTGTGGAGACATGCGTGAAGGGGCGTACCTTCATTGAAGGTTGTGCTTCAGGGCTGGGCTCCTTAAGGTAACAGACTGGTGTACCATAATTTTTTTTTTCCGAGCCAACCTGCAGCTGGTGGGAGGGCGCTCACCTCTCTCTCGCTATGGATCAGGCTTCCTGAGCAGGCAGCCGAGTGAGAGGAATTTTATTAATTAAAATATTAAAATAAATAAATAGTTAAAAATAGCGCCCTTTCCGAGGCTGGCCTGTACGGCGCCCTAGGCGGTCGCCTAGTTCGCCTATGCCTAAGGCCGGCCGTGTATGCAGGTTGATTTACTTATAATTTGGGCAGGTATGGTATTTTATATTCATGTTGAGGAGATTTTTTTCAGGTTGTGCTTGTTCAGTGCACAAGGGTCAAATGGGAAGCTCGGGATTTGTATTATGCACCTTCCAGAGCTGCATTTGCCCCAGACTTGTGGGAGCTAGAGAAAATAGAATAATTCCTGCTGGCAATTTGAAGATGAAGGTCTCTCAGCAGTTATCTACCCAAGTGAGACCTCTGTGAAATTATGTAGTGTAGTGAATATCTATCAGTTAAGGCTTTCTAGCTGCTTACACTGAATTACCTCCTAGTTCCATTGTTTGGCTTTCAAATGTTCTTTTGTTCAGTGCCTAAAAAAACATAGATCTCTCTAATTTCTCTGTGGTGTTCAGATTACCATCCTGTATTAGAACCCAGGACCATGTGTATGGCAGCCCTACAACTTACACCTCTTCCCACAGGAATGTATCAATGACAAGCACATGTTCTTACTTCTTTTGCCTGCCTCTGGCATTTGATGGCAGGTAATTAAGCAAATACCATTTCCATCATGAGAAGATAGTCTTACAGTCCTACCATACTGAAAGTAGTTATCTGGTATTGTCACTTTTCATTTCATCCTCATATATGTGCTCGGATCCAATCTGTTGGATCTGACTCTGCCATTAGAATAGCTCGTGGAAACCAAAAAGCTCTTGGGCACCTCCCCTTACCCATGATGCAGCCCTCCCTGTTACCTCAGGTCTCGTTTGCCACTTTGCGAAAGACGTGGTCATTCCTGTAGCTCTTGGGCAGATAAGTGATATTTTTCAAACTTTACTGTTTTTCTTTTTTTTTTTTTTCTTTTTTTTTTTCTAATTATACTACTTTTTTTAGTCTAACTTAACCATTTCTGCTCTGACCAGGCATCTACTTATCCAAGCAAGGAACTCTGTTATTCATACCTGTACAGAGCTCGTCATAATCATAAATTATGAAAAATCTCTATTGGAACCTTCTCAGGCACTGGAATTTATAGGAGCAGTTCTAGATACGAGTCAGATAATCACAAAACTTCCATTGTGCAGGGTACAGTCAACCGCCAAACTTACAAGCTGCTTCAAAACAGGTTGATAGCAGCCTGTTAAAATCTTACAAGGCTCTAGGGTCAATGGCTGCAGCTATTACCTTGGTCCTACTGGTGAGATTTCACATGTGAATACTACAATGGCTCCTAGCTTCACAGAGGTCAATTTTCCACCAACCCATGTCTTAATAGATTCTCATCGTGGATACCTGCAAAAGAGCTCTCTCCCTTGGTGGATTCATTCCACTCAACTAACAACAAGGCAGACCCTTTGTCCCCCCACAGCCATAGGCCATGGTGACGAAGGACATTTCCCAGATTGGGGGGGTGGCATTATCTAGAGAAGAAAGTCCACAGCACCTGGTCTGTCAGTGAGGCCACTTTACACATAAACATACAGGAGATGAGAGCAGTGCTTCTAGCATTGCAGGCCTTTCAGGATGCTCTCCCTCTGAGAACGGTGGCAGTTGAATCAGGCAATATGTTTGTAGTCTAGTACATAAACCGGGAGGAACCAGATCATACCCTCTGTGTAGGAGAGTGCTTGTAGCAACACACATTCTGGGAAAGTCCAAAGTGATAGCGGACATGCTTTACGAGTAGTGCCTCAACCAGAAAGTGACGGGAAAAAAATTCCACGGGTGGAGCCAGCCTTGGTGTGACCTCTCTGCATCTTCCCGAACAACAAATATAGTAGCTACTTTGCCGTAATTCCCTTGGTGGGGCAGTCATCGAGGGATGCTGTGATACATGATTGGCCTACCAGTCTACTGTATGCCTTTCCCTCATCTCCCTTGATTCCAAACTTTCTCCAGAAATCAAACAGGTTGAAGAGAATGATCATCCTCGTTGCCTCATTTTAACCTCAGCAAATCTGGTTTCTTTTCTTTTGGCCTCATTTACTGAGAAAACCTTGAACTCTGGATCCCACTCCAGACCTGTTGTCACATCCAACAGGAATGATTCATCCCAGTCTATAAAACCTCAAGCTTGATGGTTTGGTTTCTCCAATTCCATTAATAGCCAGACAACCTATGCTGTCCTCCCCATCCACCGTATCTTACTATAATCCCGTAAGCCTTCCACCCAAAAACGTTGTAGGAGCAAATGAAAAAGATCTGTATCCTGGGCTCAACAGTATGACATATATTTCTTCACTACACCACTCTACTCTATTCTTGAATTTTTGGCTCTTTTTTTTTTTTTTTTGATAATGGGAGCAGCTGCCTCTACAATTAAAGTGCAATTAGTGGCAATGTCTGATTTTCACATTGAGGAGGATAACTTGTCACTGATCTCTCACAAATTCTGCAAAGCTTTTCTGAAGGGGACCCTTTTACAAAGACCAGCTCATAAGGACTCCTTCCCTCCATGGGATCTAAACTTAGTACTGCATTTTACCGTTCAGCCCTCATTTGAACCCGCAGCCACATGTGAAATAAAATTTTTGTCTTGGAAGACGATCTTTCTAGTGGCCATTGCATCTGCTAGAAGAATATCACAGATTCAGGCTATATCTTCCCATCCTCCGTACCTGATTTTCCATAAAGATGGAGTTTCCTTGTACACCAGCCTCCTTTTTTACCTGAAGTTATTTGAGTCTAATATCAATCAAACCATCAAATTGCCCGTTTTCTTTCCTAACTTCAGTAACAAAGGTTAAGACGCACTGCATTTGTTGGATATCCATAGGCAATTACATTTTTATCTACACAGGACAAAAGATTTTAGGAAGTCAAATCAGTTATTTCATTTGCAGGCCCGAGGAATGGCTTTCCAGTATCTAAAATTACTCTAGCAAAATGGCTCTCTAATTGCATTTCCGGCATCTACACCAAACTAGATATAAATCTTCCGAAACCTGTTCAAGCTCACTCATCCAAGGCCATAGCTACTTTGGCAGTTTTTCAGGCTAATGCATCCATGGACGAAATTTGTGCAGCGGCTGCAGAGGCCACATTGACTACTCATCATACCTTTATCACTCATTACAAATTGGATTTGGTCTCCAGGGAAAGGACCTTTTTTGGGTAAATGGTTCTGAGAAACATCCTTCCATGATTCTACCCAAGATAAAGGTAGCTGGGGACACTGTCCCATATGTGAGGGCGAAATAAAAATTGACAATATCAGATAAAGAAGTTATGCACTCAGCATAATGTTCCATCTGTATTGCTGATTTTCATTTCCCCTCACATCCCCTCCCTCCAAGACCCCAGCCTTTGCTCCTGGTAAAGCGAGAAGTTCAATATTGGTAGTTTGGCTATATTTCTCCCTACTCCAGTAATGGTCTTACTAAGGTCATTTTTATATAAAATTATCTTTATGTACTCCTACATAACATAGCTTTAGCAAACAAGATCTGAGGTAACAGGGAGGATGCATTATCAGTAAGGGGAGGTACCCAAGAGCTTTTTGGTTGCCACAAGCTATTCTAACAGCTACATCTGATCTGACGGATCGGATCTGACCCATATCTAAGGAGAAATGAAAATCAACAGTACAGATGGAACATTATGGTGAGTACATAACTTCTTTTTACTGAGACTGATGATTCCATGACTACAGAACCTGCTTGGTGAGGAGAGGTCATTTCTATGAGGTAGAGCAGCAGTCAGAAAGAAATAAGATAAGGGAGCAAAAGACAAATCCAGAGCCAACTCCTGCATATTCCTGTTCATCAAGACAGAGGTAGCCTCCAAACCCTTACTGCAGTGGTATTCCTCTTCTAGCTAGGAGTTAGTGCCCGGTTTACTTTTGAATGACTATGAGTAAGGAGAGTACCCCCACCCCCCACCCCACCAGCACCCTGTTTTGGAAGTGATGCGATCCATTCTCTTGCACTGGGTGCATGGCAGCTGTGCTTCCTCATATAGGGAGTTGAGTCCACTGAACATATTTTTTGAGGTTGAATGTGGGTCTGTGAGTAGTCCTTTCTTTTAATGTACACCGTGGCTTGAGACTTGTTGTGGTGAAAGTTGATCTTTTGGATTGCTGACCTGTCCCATTGTAATGCTGGAATTCTGCAGACTCTTCAAGTTAAGTTGTATTATGAAATGTGTTCATGAGAGTATTACCCAATAGTATGGGTTGCCACTTGGTAGCTAGTCAGTGAATGCTGTCTGTAGTATCCTAAGTCTTTTGATGTGACCAAGGTCCCTGTGGGTCTAAATCAGCTTATTGAAAGCTGATAACATCGAACACTAGTTGATTGACATCTAATGGTTGAACAACCAAAATAGCGAAGACACGGAACAGCAATTTTTTCCCCAGGGAAAAAATTGAGGGCCATTGTCAGGAGTTTGTCATTTCCTCCACTGTGATGTGATCTGGAAGTTGGTATATTTAAGTAGGGGGGTGTGGGGGGCCCACTTTGTTGTGTTTTTTTTTTTTTTTTGCGGAAAAGCATTTTTTCCCCTTTTCCCCTGGGAAAAAAAATTGCTGTTTCGTGTCTTCACTGTTTTGGTTGTTCGACCTTTTGTGGTCGATCAACTGGGGTTCGATGTTATCAGCTTTCGATAAGCTGATATAGTCCTGGTCCCTGTCTCCTCCAAGATGGATAAGGGTAAGTAGTCATCCTCCTTGTCTATCTCCTATCTAGACATTTTGGGAAATGTCATGCTTAATGAAGGTCGCTTTTGACTGGACTGTATTCCTTTATCCTTTTGCCCTGCAGCTACTTAATCTCTCTTTGATCAGAAATTTTTATTTATCCTTTCTTGACAGGGATAGTCCCACTAAACTAGTAGACCCAATGTGGTATTTATACTACCAGGTGAAATTTGACCTGGGCATCAGGGAAGTAGGTCTCGTGTGTTTTTAACATCTACCTGAGCTACCACAAACTCAAGCAGGTAAGTATTCTGTTAAAGAACTCATTCAAAGGATGAGACACACAGGAACGCAGCACCCCTAATGCTGCACTGCAGTGTCAACAATCCAGTCACCAGGAGTGAGGCTAGAACCCACAGTCTTCTGGTCTTAAGTACCAAGGGTGTGTGTGTTGTGTGTGTGTGTGTGTGTGTGTGTGTTGCACACACATGCTGGTTACTCCACTGACACTGCTTAATGATAACTGTGTGTACTAGGAACACGGTTAATGTATTCCCTCTTACTGAAGTCAGCCCTGAAGGATTTTTTTTATTTTAGCTTGCAGGCAGCAGACATACTGGGACTTCAGGCTTATGAATGAGAAAGCCTACATAGCACCGCACAAAGCAGTCCATCCTTTTTTCAAAGTATCCTAGAGCTGATTTGTGTTATGGTTTTCTCAGCTCTGTACAAGTCAGATGAGGCTGTACAGTCTGGCTTTTCTTTTACCTGGCCATCAGACTCTTTAAACCGGATTAATGAGTATTTTACTGTTTCACCAGTTTGTTGTTATGTGTACTACTTATAGCTTGCCTATCCCAGTTTTATCCCCTTTGATAAAGCCAGGCATATGTTAGTTGTTTGAGTTTTCTGACTGTGAAGGGAACGGGGTGTATTGAAAAACCTGTCTGTATAGCATCTTGAGTGAGTTTTATGTAGCCAGCTCAACCTTTGATGCCCCAGCTTTGAGAGTTGTCATTCATGATGCAGTGTATGTTCCTTTATTAGCCCTCCCTTTTTGAGCAGATTAGCCCCTCTAGATCAGTGGCCTCTATGTAGGGGAGACTGAGGTGGTATTTATACTGACTAGGGGAAATTTGGCCCGTATTGTTTTCAGTAAGTGCCATGGGATCTTTTACCTGAACCTGAGCTTCTACAAACAAAAAACAGTTGGAACCACAGTTTAATATCTCTCCCTAAGAAAAGTGTACTGGAATCCAGCACCCCTAATGTACTACATTGTCAGTAATGGAAAATTAATCTAGTCACCTGGGGCAGGAATAGAACCTACAGTCTTGTGATCTTCCTGCACCAAAGAAGAGTGTGCTACCTGTTAAGACACTTATATGTTCTTGGATATAATTGGAAAAGGCTGCATGATGGAGTTGTTAGGCCGTACATAGTCCTTCTCTACAAAACAACACATTTAGAGGGGATTTGCTGGGACAGTTTGAGTTCTAGTTTTCCCAGCCTTGAGAGCCATCATTCCAGACTCATTATTCCTAGATGTAATCAGAAAATGTCATGTGGTGGAATTGTTAGGCCACTTTCAACAGCCCATTTGTACAAAACAAAGCTATTAAAGATTTGCTTGTACTGTTGTGGCCTCACCTGTTAAAAGCGGGCTGTAGATGTGGTACCAGAAGGGAGATATGGAGGAAGGGTGTACTGTCATCCCAAGGATGTTGGAGTGAGGTTCTGAAATCCTGGATCACAGTGATTTCAGTATGCATATCCTACATCTGTGAAATATGGGATAATTTCCAGTCTATGATGCTGCTGGTACAGGGGGGTATCCTTGTGACGTTCTCTTTGACAAAGTGCTGAATGTGGTGCCAGGGAGATTTTAAGTGGATTGGAGAAACCACTCTGAATTCTTAACCCTAAGTTTGTCATAACTGCAATGACTGTAACTATCTACTTGAAGAAAACCTTGTTTCACCCTCAACTAAGAATTTCATTAATTGGAACTGTCCTGGATATATTTCACATCTGCATCTTTTTCCCCACAGAAATAATTAGAAAGTCTGTGATCACTCTGGGTGTTGAGGTAAATCACTGGTACAGTGTCTGGTGTCCCCTTGTCTGAGTCCCATGTGAGGGTGCTAGAGCCATACTGCCACTCCTGATTTGGTAGAAGGGCTTCTGTTTTGGTGGTGGTTGTCTTTTTTAGCCTGATAATTTTGATCCATTCCTTGATAATGGAATGCATGATAGCAGAGCTCATTACCCTGTGTGATGCTTCCTTCTGTTGAGATTGCCCCGTGCATCACTCACGATTTAGCATATATCTTGGAAGATCCTGCTCTGTGTATGTGTGGGCCTGTATGTTTTTACTGAATGCTGGCAAGTGCCATGAAATCATTAATTGCAGTAGCACACCTGTCTCCTGACTCCTGTTCTTTTCTGCTGCATTCCTTTTAGATCTCAGTCCTGATAATGTTGGTAAAATTTCCCAGTGTTTGTTACTTAGAAGCAGACTGAGTTGATTGCTAATTAATTAATAAGTTCTGCACTGACATTGTATTTACTGCCCTGAGGAGGAACCTGATATGAAGCACTGCCATAAGCGCTAACCATTTTACACTGTGACCTGTAGAAGCTGGAGAGAAAATCCTGGCCAGCCTCACTATTAAGAGGTTGGTTTGGATGAAAGTTTCTCATGCAGAGATTCATAGGAGAGGCTCCTCTTGCAGTTCCATGCTTCAGCCTAAGCACCGTTGCAAAGCCATAAGAACAAAGTGTGGTGTAGAGCCAAGTCTTTCTGGAGGTGTCCACTGATAAAACTGTCTCCCAGTTCCTCAGGTGCTGAGATCATCCTTAACAAGCAAGTGCTCAGACCTGCAGTAGTCCGCTGGCTTCTGCAAATGACAAGAGGTGAGGAGGTGCATTCCTGGCTTCCCTAGGTGGTCCTTTCTAGTATGTAATTGCCATTGAGTATCTCTTCAACAGCCAGAGATTGAGGCCAACAAACCTGATTCTGGGAAACAGACTACAGAGTCATCTGGCCCTTTGTCTATATTAATTGAGGAAGGGATCTCCTCTCTTCTAGTTTTCGCCAGACCAGTAGAATTTGTTGGCTGTTACTGGAGAAGTTGCCAGACCAGTAGCATTTGTCGGCCGTTACTGGAGAAGTTGCCAGGATTAGGGGTCATAGGCATCAAGCAAATGTTTGATATTTGGTGAGCGTGTGGGCTGTGGAAGTAGAATATTTGTTTTATGGAATATTGCCCACTTGTAGTGTTGGGACTGGTGCAGGCCTCAATTCCCAGTAAACTGCCTTTCAAAGGCTTGTTGCTTTGTGCCAGTTTCCTCTCAGTCAGTGCCTGGCATGTAATGGTTTTGTGCTAACCCTTTTGACAAACAATGAATGTGTTCACATCTAAAGTTTGTGGGAGAGGAGTAGGACTAGCTTTTCAGTAGATGCAGAGACCATTGTCTCTGAGAGTGGCAAGGACAGTGGGAGGACTTCACATTAACAGGACTTCAAGGTAAAGCTTCTCCTGTGGATATTCCTCAGTATATTATCTAAACAAGCAGAGATGGCATGTGAATGCAGGGAAAAGTTATATGTGTTTGTCAGGGCCACAAATGGGGGAACATCACTCTTTCAACAGTCCACATTCTAGGCGAAGTGAAGGTGTTAAAGGACACTCTAAGCTTCTTCTCCAGTCCTTTTCTGGATGTGGGGATTTTAAGACCCTATCTATTTTAGGGACTTCCTGAAGTGGGAAAATCAAGTGATTAATCATTTGCTACTTAAACAAAACAGGCCAAGAGGAAGTTAGCAGTGAATGCAGTCACCTTCCTGTGCTGTGTTTTCCCAAGCACTGCTACTGATTCCATTCCTGATCAAAAAGTTCAGGGAAAAAAGACCAAACTCAATTCTCATCCAGCCAGGGTTGCCAAGAAGGGTGAAATTTCAAGCTGTCAATTCCCATATAGTACAGGAAACTCTCCCAGTCTAAGCCATGATAGAAATGACAGACAGCGCCACCTCAGGGTCTGACTGCTGTTGTGAACTCTTTGATCCCAGCAGATCACATTTATCTATTGGGAATGAGAGAGACTTCTAGGAAGCCTTCCAGTCAGCAGATGGATGTATGCCTTCAAATGATAATAGTTTCCTGTTTGGGCAGGGTAGTATCCTGTCCCTGCCAGCCTGCAGGTTATTCGGACTCTGTTATTCCACACTTTTGCGCTATTTCTGTCGATTCTGACCTTGTAGAGGATAAGACTGTGGCTTAGCAGCATCTTGAAAGGTATCTCCTTAAGAGTTCTGTATCTTACATTTGCTATCTGAAGAATGCCTCCTCACCATGGAATCCAAACTTCATGACTAACTTGCTTTCTTGTCCAGCACTGTGCAAGGCCAGTTCTTAAAAAATACTTTTTTATGGTGGCCATCTCTTCTGCCTGTATTATATTTGCAAAATATTTGTAGGTAGCCATATTTGGTTTTATACTGGAACTTGGTGTGCTTTAGGACTAAGCTGTGGTTTCTCCCAAAGGAAATTTCAGAATTGTTCCTGACCAGTTCTTCTCTCCCTCTCTCTTAGTTTTGCTGAAGCAGGAGTGGCCACCAGGAAAAAAAAGAACATCTGCTTCTTTCACACCTTGAATGTGCACCAGCAGTTAAAATGTTTTATTTAAAATGGGTGCATGAGTTTACAAAGATGGAACAGTTTAGCTTGAAGTTCACAAATGCCAAATAGACCTTTCCAAGTAGATTACTTCTACATCATCTGTCGCCATTAGGCAACAACCACATGTTACAGAATGTGATGGCTAAACAGTCTCTCTCTAAGGGTTGTGGACACGTCCTGTCCTTGCTTCATTGCAGCCCTTAACCAAGCATTATTATCTTGATTGTGTTTCAATATACAGGTCTTTCTCTGATACTTTGATACTTCTGTACTTCAGGGCAACATTTTCATAATCTGGCTGTTTTTTAGCTGCTTTTGGTTTGAGGGTTAACTATTGAGGATTCAGTCCATTCATTAGACACATACTAGAGTCCCCACCGTTACTTGCATTGAATACATTTTTAACATATCAGTTGACCTTACAAAGAGACCATCCTTAATTACACCATCAGTGCCCTCCTACCACCACCACCTTTTTGGCTATTCCTTCCATTGATCCCCTCATCTGTTGCATTTGTGTGCAGTTCGGGCAAGTAGTTGTTTGTGTGTTACTTGCAAGCAGTGTAAGTATTACATCTTCATTGATATGTCTTGATTTACAAGTAAACTTGCTGGTGGATGGGGGTGACCTGCCAAGTGGGTCAAGCACTGGAAAAGTTGGCAGACCTTCTTTAACTCTAGGACTGAGGAGGTCTTGGTTAAAACTCTGACAGCTTTAACAGTGTGCTTATATGCCAGTCATAACTCTGCGCTACCATTACAGGCAGGGCAGAAAACTCTGGCTACTTTTCCTTCAACAAAGGTCTTAGGCAGCCTTATAATGAATGTCTCCTTCCACGAAGAATGTCTGTTTGGTGAGAACTAGGACCTAACTTCAAAATAATAAATAACTGCTCTGAGTCATGATTATATTTTTCTGCTTCTCTAAAGCCATCCAGGTTTTCTAGGAAATAGAGGCTTCCTGTGAGAACAAAAAATCCTTCAAGCATCTCACAACTGTGCCATCTAAGGAGAGGGCTGGCTCATCAAACCAGCAGTTGCTGTCCTTACTGCCATCTAGGACTACAGATGTGATCCTAGTTCTCCCAAGTCTGCACTGACTTTGAGAACTCCTTGAGATTGCTGGGGCCTACATGTGATCATTGCAGACCACATCTCAGAGATTTACATCATCCGTGGAAGGGCCAGCACTTTTGAGTCAATGTGTCTAAAAAGATTCAAGAGCAGGTCTGGGCTGTGTTCTTGGAGGGAGGGGGTCTCTTTTTTAGAGGGAAGCGTAGGATTCTTCTGTATTTTCCTGATTCCAAAGGGTAGAAAAAGATTTCCATCTGTTATTCCCCAGCAGCTTCCTTAAGCACATCTAATGGCTTTCTGCCAGAAATGCAAGATCAATGATTACATGTCCTGTAACTACAAAAAATAATGCGACTACCAAGGTATTGCAGCAAGATGTTCTTCGTGTTTCACTGTTGCAGTCATTACATTTGGGTTATCTGCTTGCAGTAGCCCTCAGTCGGCCTGATTAACAAAGTCTTGTTTCCTGCGTCGGTTACTGTCCCTTCTTCTATGATGTCAGGTCTTCAGAGGTATAAAACATGCAGCCGACGCCATTACATCAATCTTTCTTGCCGTGCAGTGCCCAAAGCAGAAGCAGTTGGCAAGTGCCGGTCGACCGACTCCTGAAATTTTCGTTTTCGAGTTTCAGAACCGAAGTCTTCAACTAAAGTTAAGTACCCCGTTGGGGAAACTTTTTCTTGCTCCTTACCAATATCAGTAAAAATTAATAATTGCATTTCTTGTGGAAAGCAAATACCTCACAAAGATTTTCCTTCGTACTGTATTCCTTGCCTAGGCCCCGACCACGACGTACCTTGCTGTCGGTTCTGTGCTTTATTTAATCAGCGCACTATTCGTCGTTGGTATATTTCCGCTTCTAAATGTGTCAGTTCTCTGTTTAATTATCCAGAAATATTGTCGGTTAGCCATCCAACTACCAGGATTCCGAAAAAATGCAAAGATAGAGATAGAGACAGGCCGCCGAGGTCCAAAGCTGCCGACGATGCTTCTCCTAAGCCAGACGCCAGTTCGCCGGTACTCCGTGAGGCGCTTTCGCAGCCCCTGATACCCGCTACTTCTAACTCGCAGGCCTCTACTGAGACCCATTCGGAGTCCGGTATGCCGCGAGATGCTTCAGCTGTGGAACCTGCGGATGTCTACTTTGGATGGGTCTGGAGCCGCTGTGCAGGCACCGGCTTCTGAGGGTGTATTCTGGCCTACAGACTTGCATATTAAACAGACGCCTTCTTCTTTATTTAGGCCAAAATCTTGAACCATGCCTAAGAAACTGACGCCCTGGCCGCATGCTCAGGCCTCTGTGCCTAAAAAACAAATGTAAGAATGGCTGAAGATCTTATAACTCTAATCAGGGGAAGCCAACCTCCCCCTTCTAAGAGACCTAGGACTGAAGTTGTTTATGATCTTCTGTACAGGATTCTGATTTTTCTGATTCTTCTGATGATCTGGATTTGCATTTATCTACTTATGAGGATTCTGATGCAGAGGACTCTATTCCCTCTGCTGCCCCTCCAGAAGGTTTTTCTTTTGGTGAGACCTTACATCTAAGGGAGCATTTCCACTGGGAAAGCCAGGATTTTTCTGATTCAAAAAAAGAGGCTTAGGGATTTCTTACTCCTGCCTCAACATAGGCCTTTAGCTATACATCCTGTACTAGACATTGTTAATGATGCCTTTTCAGAATCTAGTTTGGCCCCTGATTCTTTGCCTCCTGCTCCCAGAAAACCTGACAGATATTACAGGATCCCTGATTCACACAAGTTCCTTTTTAAAAATCCTATTGCGGATCCAGAGACTATTTCAAAGGGACCCAAGGGCATTACGGCTTTTACTGCTAAAAATCCTACCCCCTCTGATAGAGACTCCAGGGCACTGGATAGATGGGGTAAGAAAGTTTACACTTCTACAGCCTTGGCCATTAGTTCATATGTTAAAGTATCAACAACATGTTATTGGATTGCTTAAACAGAAAATGATAATTCCTGACTGTGCTGAAAATAAAGAATTACAGGATTTAATGCATTCTGCTGAACAGGTTGGAAAACATACTTTGCAATGTGGATTTGATTTATTAGAGGCCTCTTGCAGGGCTGCTGTTACTGGGTCTGTGTTCATAAGGCATGCTTGGCTTAAGGAGAAAGATTTGCCTGATCATGTTAAAGCTAAATTGTTGGAAGCTCCCTTAAATCAGGACTGCCTGTTTGCCACAAGGCTGAGGAAGTTCTTAAAAAGAAGGAAGATAAAGCTAAATCTATGCAAACTGTTAAAGATTTCTTACAAGTTCAGCCTCCTAGATTTAGTAGGCACTGGCCCTCTAAAAATTGGTCCTTTCCAGCCCCTTCCAGGTCTTCTCAAGCCAAACCCAGGCACAGCAGAAACCCCAGGTTTCAGTCCCAAGGGATACACAAGACTAGGCAGTGGGGGGTTTCCGCACCCAAACCTGGGAGTAGTAAGACTCCCCCTATGGAAAACTATCTCAATGACTTGCTTTTAAAACTACCAAGCACTTCCCAACTGAATGCTCCTTTAGGCGGAAACTGAATGCTCCTTTAGGCGGAAAGATTGGTCTGCAGGCCAAAAACTGGGAACTCATTACCCAGGACAAATGGGTTTTAAATATAGTGTCCCAAGGATACAGATTTAATTTCCACACGTTACCAACACCAAGCAGGTGGCCAGATCTACCCCCAAATCAGTGGGCAGAGGCCCAAAATCAAGTACTCTCTCTCTTAAACATGGGGGCTATTCAGTTGGTACCAGAAGAGAAAAAGGGACAAGGTTTCTATTCAAGACTTTTTCTGGTATCCAGAAAAGGCAATACATGGCGTCCTATCCTGGACCTTTCTATTCTAAACACCTTTCTGGTGATTCCAAGATTCAAAATGCTGTCTCTTCACCAGCTGCTTCCTATGCTAGGCAAGGATGCATGGTTGGCAACACTAGACTTAAAAGAAGCATACCTGCACATCCCTATTAGGGAGTCTTGCAGAAGATACCCTTGCTTCAAAGCAGGCTACATACACTATCAGTTCTCTGTACTGCCCTTTGGCTTATCTACTTCGCCCAGGGTATTCACAAAGTGCCTAGCTCCAGTCATTGCATTTTGCAGGCAAAGAAATATTCAGATATACCCATACCTGGACGATTGTCTAATTCAGGCAGAAAGCAAGGACATTCTTTTGAATCATCTGGCCTTTGTTCAAAGGGTACTGACTTGTCTGGGGTTCATCATAAACGAAAATAAATCCCACCTGGTACCCTGTCAACAAATTGTATTCCTGGGAGCAAGCTTAAATACAACTTCCCAGATGGCTTTCCTCCCGCCAGAGAAATGGATTCATTTGACAACTTACTTCAAACAAGTGGCCACAAAAACCCAACTATCTGCAAGGCAAATACTGCAAGCCTTGGGGTTCATGGCCTCCTGCATTCTTCTAATTCCATGTGCAAGGCTGCATATAAGGAAACTACAATGTTATCTCAAAAGCCTATGGTGTCGAGATTCACAGGATCTAGAAGTAAGGATTCCTATCATACCTTGCCTATGCCTAGAGTTCCTTTGGTGGGCAGAGGCCTGCCACCAAAACAGGGGACTACCATTCACATTACCCCCCTGCCGCCCATATCTTAACAACAGACGCATCAGACTATGCATGGGGGGCTCACCTGGCAGGGAAGTGCATTCAGAGCAAATGGAACCCAAATCAAATGCACCTGCACATAAATCAAAAGGAAATGTTAGCTGTACAGAATGCTCTGACAGCCTTCAAGAACCACATTTTTCCAGGACAACTAATGGTAAGCACGGACAAACACCACTGTCGTGTGGTACATAAACAAGCAGGGGGATACACATTCTTACCCCCTCTGCAGACTAGCCATGCAATTGTGGAACACAGCCTTGAGCTACCATGTGAATCTACAAGCTCATTTCCTGCCAGAAAAACTAAGTGCACTGGCAGACGGACTAAGCAGAAACCTCATGAACCCACACGAGTGGAAACTGGAACCAAGGATTTTCAACATGTTGACAAGCAAATGGGGGAGCCCAGATATAGACCTGTTTGCCTCCCCCCAGAACCATCAACTGGACAAACTTTGCACAAGGACTCCCCACAAGCTAGCTTGGAAATTGGATGCTGTATCCTTCAGCTGGAAAAACCTATCAGTTTATGCCTTTCCTCCTCTGCCTCTGCTCTCCAAGGTACTACTAAAGATCAAACAGAACAAGCCAAGGACGATTTTAATTGCACCAGACTGGCCTCGCCAACACTGGTACCCACTCTTGCGCAGTGTGTCACGCTTGGCTCCATGGCACCTGCCTTAGACCCCTTCCCTGTTGTCTCAGCAGGAGAACCAAATTCTGCACCCTCAGCTGCAAACCCTGAACTTAGCAGTCTGGCTAATTACCTAATCTCTCTTTTACCATCCCTCAGTACATCAGTGATGGATATCATTTTAGAGGCAAGGAGGCCTAGTACCAGAAAATCTTATGCTACAAAATGGAAAAAATTCTGTGCCTGTAACCAATCTCAAGGAATGAACGCAGCAGTGCCCAATTTACTTCAGATTCTACAATACTTGACTGAGATGCTTCATAAGGGCTTGTCCTTTTCCTCCAAAATTCATGCCTCAACTCATTATAGCACAGTGCCTCCCCTCTTCTCTCACCCACTGCTCAAGCAGTTCCTCAGAGGGGCCAAAAATTTAAGGCCACTCAGGAGAGCTCCAACTCCAGCCTGGGATCTTAACTTTGTCTTGGAGAAACTCACTGTTCCTCCTTTCGAGCCAGCTGCTACTGCAGATTTTAAATTTCTTTCCTGAAAACAGCTTTCCTTTTAGCAATCACTTCTGCAAGAAGGGTATCTGAATTACAAGCCCTTATGGCAGTGGAACATTTCATCATCTTTCATGCGGACAGGGTGTCCCTCAGAACCAATCCCTCCTTCATGCCCAAGATGGTATCCAGTGTAGCTCTTAATCAGTCCATTCATTTGCCTACCTTCTTTCCTAGCCCACAGAACAAAGGGGAATGAATACTGCACTCTTTAGATGTGCACAGACATCTTAGATTCTGCTTGGACAGGACTAAACCTCAAAGGAAATCTGAGCAACTGCTGGTGGCATTTTCTGCAGGATCAGAGGGGAAAGCTATTTCAAAACAAACCATTTCAAAGTGGATAGGCCACTGCATTCATTTCTGCTATAAGCACCATGGAAAACCTATCCCACAGGGCATCAGACCCCATTCAACCAGGGCTTGCATCTACCTCTACAGCCTTTCTCAGGGGCGTCCCTACCAGAGACATCCTAGAAGCTGCTACCTGGAGTTCTGTACATACTTTCACCAAGCATTATCATTTGCCAATTTTCTCTAAATCCAGAGCTCGTTTTGCCACTGCAGTCTTGCAGGGCCTTATAGCTGGTCCTAATTTTATTTAAATTCCTCCTCCCAACCTTAGCTTTGGGAATCTACCCAAGTGTAATGACTGCAACAGTGAAACACAAAGAACATGGTACAGTTGTGTACACTTAATAAATGTAGATGTTTGAGAGTATTCACTGTTGCAGTCCTGGTTACCCTCCCTCCAGCCCCTTTTCTTTTGGCTATACCTGTACTCTTACTTACTATGCTTTAAAAGCTTTTTGGTGTATTTGCTTTTTTGTTGGAGGTATATCCCTGTATTTATAGATTTGATTGCTTCCCATTAGGGGGGCACCTGACATCTGGGACAAGAAAAACTGATGTAATGGTGTCGGCTGCATGTTTTGTACCCCTGACTACCTGACGTCATGGAAGAAGGGACAGCAACTGACGCAGGACCCAAGACTTTGTTAATCAGGCCGACTGAGGGCTACTGCAAGCAGATAACCCAAATGTAATGACTGCAACAGTGAATACACTCGAACATCTACATTTATGGTAATTGTACACAACTGTACTTTTCAAATCTTGCTATAATGCCATGAAAAGTTTTTTGCAAGAATAAGCTTCACCCTCTTTCAGCCCCCCTATATGGAAGTCTCTCTCTCCCATACACACGTGTGACTTGTGTATTATATACTGATTCTAAGATTGCTGTACTACAGGGTGGGGAGAATACTCAAGGATATCGCAAACTATTTCTTAGAATGTTTCCCATATTCTCACTTTTAGCCTTGCTGTTTCAAGGATTATTGTTGTGATCCTTAGAATTTCAACAGGAACCTCATCTGACATAATTAGGTTTTCAGATGGTAACTCTTCAAAGGGCCATGATGCCCTAGGATGCATGAATGGTATTGATGGAAATGTTGGATCCCTTTTAGAACATGAGATCTGATGTCATTTTCATTCGTTCCTCAACAAATGGGTTTGGATCCCATCCTCGGATCTGACTCTGCCACTTTCTTTAGATTTTAGGATCTGACTCTCGAGCTCCTCTCTTACCCATAATGCCCCTGACTGCTGTGTTACCACAGATCTCATTTGCCACTACTGAAGATTGGATGGGATTGCAGTTTTTCAAGCTCTTAGTGGGTTTGAGTGCATAAATTTATATTACTTTTTTTCTCCTTGTTATTGTTTTTAACATTTCCCTTACCTTTCTTTTCTGAACCTTTCGCTTGCCAAGATTTAAGTTTCTCTCTTTTTTTTTTTTGGTAATCTTAGCTACTATTGTTGATAATCTTACTCCTGTCATAATTTGTTTCTTTCTCTGATAGTTTTAAGTGTTACAAAAAAAATATTTCGTATTTGTGGGCACTTTGTTGGTGATTGTGCAGTATGGCTGATAAGCTTACTGGGTTCAAAAAATTCACTTTCTGTAGGCATAACATCCCCAATGCTGATGCCCACAGGGAGTGCATTTATTGTTTGGGCCTGACACACTTGAACACCTCCTGCTCCATTTTGTGCAGTGTTAAATGCTAGGGCCATTAGCGAAAGGAGAAATAAACTTATTCTAAAAGGCCTCCTTCCAGCTTCTGCTGGTACTTCATCAGGGTTTCAAACCCCCTGTCATAACTTGAAGGAGCCTAGGGGGCACTGAAAACGCTCCCCTGCACCCTCTCCTCAGTCAGCATCTTCATCTGAACCTCTTAAGAAGGTTGCAAAGAGTTCAGATCCGAAAACTCTGGGTCAGACGTCTACTGTTGCCAAGTCTCCTCAACTCTGTACTCCAAGGTTTTCCCCAGAGCCAGTATCTCAAAGGTTGAGGTCTCCTTGTCTTCAGGAGACACCTAAAAAGTCTTCCAAATTACAATCTGTTTCTTCCTGTGTTAGGTCCTTTTGAAGTCTTTTCCAGTCGGAAGTAGATAGTATGATGAGAAAGTTCCTTAGAACACAGATCCAGATGGGGTCTTATCAGCTCAGTCTCCCATCAGATCCGTGAGCTTTAATCTTTCTTTCCAGCCTGTTGTTGCTCCGTTTGTGATTCGACCTGCCATTCTGGAGCTTTTGGAATCCGAGATCCCTGAGAGTCGAACAGTCAGATCTAAAGATTCTTCTATCTTCCATTCTGGCTACTTCCCTGATCCAATCAATTCCTACTACTTTGAAGCACGATGGTTTGCAGAGCTGAAGAGCCTTATCTAAGACTGCTTAGATTCACAATGTTTCCTTGATGACTCTGAAGTTTTTTGAGCCATCACTTCCCTTCGGGGCTTCAGTGTTGGACAGCTGGATTCTGACTCCTCCCTCAGAGCAGAGAGTTGGGGTGGACCTTGGCTCATCTGCTCTGAAAGTTTCAGGCTCCAGTTGGGTTGCCCTCTGCTTCTCCTGATCCTTCTTCCTTCATGGTGGCAGAGATGGTTTTCCTCTCACCCCACAGCAATTTCGACTCTTGTGCCGTCTGATCCATTTTTGTTCCTTCTTCAGATTCTGTGTCTGAGTCTACACACCCTGCACTGCAGGGAGAGCCAGCCCAGATGAGCTTCCAAGCAGTTCCCACCAGGGAACGCCACACTTTTTCTGACACATCTTCAGGGCACCCCACTGAAGAGGTTCCTCGGAAGAGGTCTTGAAAGAGGAGCCACTTGGAGTCCCTGCAAGAATCCTTCATATTTGATGAAGGGGAAGGGTCCCCTAGATCTCCACCTGGGGGTGTCTTGTTTGGAGACAAAGATCCTTCACCAGAAAGGGAACCCTTCCTAGGAGGAATCTATGTTCTTGGAAGCCTTTGGGTCTTGGACCATCTATGTCTTGAGTTACCCCACCTGCAGATGAGCTTATAGACCTTGTCTCCCGCAAGACATGGAGGGAACCAAACTCCATGGAACTGATCTCCAAACGCTCAGACAAGATTTTGAGTGCTCCTTCTGGCAGACAACACTGGATTAAGGGGACCCTGTAGATGCCATGTTTGTTGCAGCAGCCATTAAAAAGGAGGTGGCTGAACAGAGCTCCACTTTCTATCCACCTAATAGGGAGTCTAAGATATTGGACAGGTTTGAGAAGCAGGTGTGTGCATTAGTGACCTTTGCCTAATGGTCGCTGAATTATCTGGCACATTTCACTAGGTTACAGAGGGACTTAGTTAAGGAACTCTCTAACTCTACCCCTAGGTCCATGTCCACAGAGGTACAGAAGTAGTTTTCCTTATGACTGGCTACCCTACAGTCAAATACTAATGCATCCATGAGGGATTAGTCTTGCACACAGTTGAAGGTTCCTCACTGGTGGCTGGTTTAGGGAATAGCTTGTAGGAGACATGCCTGGATGCAGTTGTTTGATTTTGCAGAACCTTTCAATTTGTCATTCATCAGTGCTCCTTTTGATGGATATTCCTTGTTTGACCCAACAGTTAGAGACACTCTCCCACAGTGAAAAGGCTGGAAAGACCTTGTCTGACATGGGAATCACTTTTCTGCCCCACAGAGATCATTTTCTAGGAATCAATGCGTTGATATAAAGTTGTGGTTCAGGAAATCTCAAGGACCTTTCCAAGAGTCATGTGGAGATTTTTTCCCCCAGAGGCGGGGGGGGGGGGGGGATTACTACAACGGAAGACTCCACCCATGCAGTAGAGGGATTCTGCAGAATCAAGGGTCTCGAGATTCCTTTTCGGACAGACCCTTTCATCACTCTTGAAAGGACGCCTAACTGTCCCTCTCAGGAGGGAGTCAGGGGGAGGGGGGGTGCTTGTCTTTGCACCTAAAAGTCTGGATAGCCATCACAAAAGATTCATGGGTGCAAAGGATCATATCCAGAATGTATTTCAGTCCCTTTTTACAAGTTCCCCAAAAGAAAAGAAAATGTCTCCCTGATGATCCACCCAGTCAGAGGAAGTTAGCAGCAGTAGTGATTCAAAAGCTGCTGGACGAGAGTCATCCAAGAGGTCCCCCAGACTAAAAAGGATGTGGAATCTACTCAAAGTTCTTTCTAGTGCCAAAGAAAACAAGGGACCTGAGACCCATTTTGGACCTCATTTATTTTAATCAGTTTGTAAAGAATTCCAAGTTCCAGGTGGTCATGTTTCGATTCATTCTGCCGCTCCTGCAGATGGATGACTAGAAGTGTTCTGGAGATCTTCAAAACGCATACCATCACATCAAAATTAACAGGCGCTCTTGAAGAAACCTACACTTCTGGCTGGGACCCGGTCATTATCAATTCAAAACCCTGCCCGTCGGTGTCACCACAGCCCCCGGGGGTTCACCAAATGCATGGCAGTGTTAGCAGCTTATCTAAGACTGCTTAGATTCACAATGTTTCCTTGATGGCTGTCTGCTTACCGCGCCAACTAGGCAACTTATTGAAAGAGCCAAGGATTATGTACTCCATTTGTTCCACTCTCTGGGAATTGCAGTCAGTATGACCAAGTCACAACTTCTAACAGTTCATGTCTTGGAGTTTATAGGGGCTCGTCTGGATACAGTCACTTGTCTAGCTCTTCTGCCTCTAAACAGAATTTTTAGTTTGAAATTGCATATCAAACAGTTTCTTTCTCATCCGTCTTCCCCATCAAAAGTGGTACTCAAAGCACTGGGGTCTGTGGCTGCTGTAATAACTTTAATACCCACTGCTCGTCTTCATATGAGAAATCTTCAGTGGACTGTAGCAGTAAAATGGTCATCCCTTATATGACATCTGATAAAATTATCTCAGGTTTGCAGAATATCCCTGCACTGGTGGATACACTCTGAAGAGATTTTTTAACAGTGTCCATTGGTTCTTCCACCCTCAAAAGCCACTTTGACCATGGAAACCTCTAAGTTGAGGTGGGGGGGCATTACTTGGGATGGAATATTCAAGGCATGTGGTACCCAGAAGAAGACAATTTGCATATAAATGTCCTAGGGATGAGGGCGGTGCTTCTAGCCTTGCAAGGCTCTTCAGAATTTTACTCCCCTAGAAGTGATTGCTGTTCAAACGGACATGTCAGTAGTCTGGTACATCAGCAAACAGGAACAGATTCTATCCCTTGTGCTGAGTAGCAATGAGAGTTTGGCAGTGGGTGATCTCCTTCAGCTGGTCTTCCAGAAATGGGATCAACCATGCTGTGATCTGTTCACCTCTCTCCTGAACAACAAATGCAGCAGGTTTTTTGCCCTAATTCCTCTCAGGGACATTCACTGTGAGATGCTCTAGTCCACGTTTGGCCGTCCAGCTTCCTTTATGCTTACCCTCTTCTCTAATCCACAAGTTTCTTCAGAAAGTGTTCTGGTTGAAGAGCAAAGTAGCCCTCATTGCCCTGTACTGGCCTCAGCAAGTGTGGTTTCCCTTCCTATGATCTCACCTAGTATGTCCTCCTTGGACACTGGATCCCAGTCCAGACCATGCCTTATGCAGATAGTCTCAAACTCCAGCTTTACTCCATCACATATCGCCTACTCAGAGGCGATCTCTGCCTAACATACAAAGCTATGTCAAGCCCAGAGCTGTTGGACATGCTCCACTTAAAGAAATCCCAATCCCTCTGAGCTACACTCTCTAGAGACCTAAACCGTATTACCGCAATAAACAGAACATGCTGGAGGGATAGATTCCTGTCCCAGAGACTTCCCATACTCTGGAACAGACTACCTATCTATGTCAAACAGAGCTCCTCATTAGCACTCTTCAAGAAAAATCTTGATGATTGGATGGGTAATAGGAAATTCACCCCGGGGATCACTTCTGTGGTTCTGCTTGACAGGGGCAGAGGAAAATAATTTTTTTGGGTGGCGAAAGCCAGGGTACCTTTTTGGCTAGGCTTGTATAGGCCCTAGGGCCAAAAGCCTAGTACCTACCTATGAACCTTCTGTCCCACCTGTCAGGGATGATTCATCTGGATATTGCAGACCTCAAAATGACTTTTTGGTTTCTTCAATTCCATTGATGGCTAGACATTCCAGGTTTTCCTCCCCAGTTTGCCAGATTCTTTTTCATCCCACAAACCTTCGACTAGGAAGATGTAAAAGAACAAGTGGAAGAGGTTTTCCTTTTAGGCTCATCGTAAAGAGCTGGATCCTTTAATTCCTCCTCCTGGCTGTCTTAGATTTCCATGCCTCCATCTTTCAAAAAGGGACAAGCTTTTCCACCTTCAGCATTCTGTTAGCAGCCATCTCCAACTACCACATCTGCTTTAGCTTTTATCTAAGTTGTGTAAGGCCTTTCTAAAAGGTACATTTTTACTTAGCCATCCAGATGTTCTTCATTCCACATTGCTGCAGTCCTAACTATTGGGTAGTCCGCTGTCCAGTCGGCCCGAATACCAAAGTATATGGCTGACGTCGGTCAGGGCGCATTAGACTGACGTCAGTACGTCAGGGTACTAATGCGCATGACCGACGTCATATCCTCAGTCTTTTTTGCCGCATGGTCCGATGCAGAAGCAATTTTGCGAGTGCAGGTTGGCGTTCTGAAAGTTTCTGAAGTCAGAGTTTCAGACCGAATCAAAGTTGGCTAAGTACCCCGTTGGGGATTATTTTGGTTTTTTCTTGCCTCAGTATTTAACCGGATGTCAGAAAAAGTAAATAACTGTATTTCTTGTGGGAAACAGATACCTCATAGGGATTACCATACTTTGTGTATACCTTGTTTAGGGCCTGAGCACGACGTTGTTGGATGCCGCTCTTGTGCTAGATTTAACAAACGCACTATTAAGAGAAGGTTAGACTGTGCCAGGTTAGTGTTTGGGAAGCGTTGTAACTATAAAATGCCGTCGGATACTCCGCCGGCTTCGGCTAAAAAACGCAAGGACAAAACAGCAAAGCCTAGAGGGGAAGAACCGACAGTCCCAGACGTCGGTTCTTTAGAGGGCTCAGTGGAGCCGGAGGTTTTACCAGGTGTTTCTTTGGAGTCTCAGGGAGACTTTACTGTTACAGGATGTTTCCTCTCAGGAAGTAGGCCAGGCTGAGGGGGCTTCTCAGGTGGCTGTTCTTCCCTCACTTCCTAAGGTGGTTAGGGCCTCCCCTTCTGTTCCCAAGGCTTCCTTAAGGGGCAGGCCAAGTTTTGCTTCAGTGGGCGTTTCTCCTAGTGCTTCAGGGTCTTTGCCTAAGAAACATATGCTTAAAATGGCAGAAGATTTGATTACTATGATAAGGGGTTCTATGCCCCCTCCTGATAAGAGGCCTAGGGTGGAACCTGAGTTTGAGAGTTTTGAGCAATGCTCCGAGGCTTCTGAGTCTTCGGCTGAAGACTTGCAGGAGTTCCCTACTTATTCTGATTCTGATGTGGATGATTCTACTCCTTCAGCTTCTCCTCCTGAGGATTTTTCATTTTCAGAGACTTTGCATTCCATGAGAGAGCATTTTAAATGGGAAGGCCAAGATTTCTCTGATTCCAGGAAAAGGCTTAGGGAGTTCTTGTTTTTACCCCAGCATAGGCCTTTAGCTATACCTCCTGTTTTGAATGGGGTGAAAGTTGTTTTGCAGAGGCTTCCCTGAATCCTGATTCTTTGCCTCCTGCCCCAGTTAAACCGGATAGGTATTATAGGGTGCCTGAAGCTCCTAGGGCAGACCCGGAAACTGTTTCTCAGGGGCCTAAAGGTGTAAAGGCCTCAGTTGTTAAAAATCCTGTCCCTCCTGATAAAGAGGCAAGGGCTTTGGATAGATGGGGAAAGAAAGTGTATACTTCTTCCACTTTAGCCATGAGGGCGTTGAATTGTCAGTTTCACATGTTAAAATATCAGAATTATCTTCTTTCACAGTTGAAATCTAAGGTGGATGCTCTGGCGGAAGGTATTGACTGTAAAGAGTTGCAGGATTTAGTTCATGTGTCTGAACAGGTGGGTAAACATTCCTTGCAATGTGGTTTTGATGCTGTGCAGGCTTCCTCCAGGGTGGCTGCCACTGGTTCTGTTCTTCGTAGGCACGCCTGGTTGAGAGATCAGAACTTAGCTGAGCATGTTAAGACAAGGATTTTGGATGCTCCTTTACAGTCTGATGTGTTGTTTGGTTCGCCTGTGGAAGCAGTTTTGAAGAAAATGGAGGACAAAGCTAAATCTATGCAAACTGTTAAAGATTTTTTACAGGTGCAGCCTCCGAAGTTTAGTAGAAATTGGCCTGCTAAGGGTTGGACTTTTCCTGCTTATGATTCCCAGTCTAGGGGTAGGTCTAGACGTGGTAGAGGCAGAGCTCAGGGTTCTTTTAGGCCTAGGACAGGGAGTTCCCCTGCTCAGACTTCTGGGGAGGGCAGGGGTCAGTCCTTTCGTAAGCAGACCCAATGACCTGCATTTTCAGCTGCCAGTTCATTCTCGCCTGGCAGCACCGTTGGGAGGAAGGCTGTCTCTTTTCAAAGAAAATTGGGATTTAATTACCCAAGACAGATGGGTTCTGGATATCATTCACCACGGTTACAGGTTTTATTTCCATACCCGGCCTCCTTTCAAAGGCATGCCAGACATTCCTCCTCTACAAAGACAAGAGGCGCACAAGCAAATTTCTCTGTTACTCCAAATAGGGGCCATTCAGCCAGTTCCTGTGCCAGAAAGAGGCCTAGGATTTTATTCTCGCCTGTTCCTAGTACCGAAGAAGGGGAACACGTGGAGACCAATTTTGGATTTATCTATCCTCAACACTTATCTGGACATTCCCAAGTTCAAAATGTTGACGTTACAACAGCTTTTACCTCTACTGGGCAAAGATCACTGGATGGTAACTTTAGATCTCAAGGAAGCTTACCTTCATGTGCCTATAAGATTAAGTTGCAGAAAGTATCTGCGTTTTGAGCTGGAAGTTCTCATTATCAGTTCTCTGCATTGCCCTTTGGCTTATCTACTGCCCAGAGTATTCACAAAGGTTCTGGCTCCAGTGATAGCTTACTTCAGGCTAAAAGGATTCAAATCTACCCTTACTTGGACGATTGCCTGATTCTGGCTCAAGAAAAGGAAGACCTTCTACAGCATCTGGAATATGTCATAGCAGTGCTAAGATGCCTAGGGTGTTCCGTGAGCGAAATAAAGTCCAGTCTAGTACCCTCTCAAGACATGTGCTTTCTGGGTGTGAGACTGAATACAGCAGCCCAGATGGCCTATTTAACCCCGGACAAACAAAAGAATCTTTCCAGTTACTTCCATCAACTATCTCTCCAGTCCGGGCTGACTGCAAGGACAGTCCTTCAAGCCTTAGGGTTCATGGCATCTTGTATTCTGGTGCTTCCCAATGCCAAACTGCATATGAGGAAGCTACAATGGTATCTCAAAATGTATGGACACAGCACTGCCAGGATTTGGACACTGTCATTCAAATAATACCTTGCATTCAAAAGGAATTTTGTGGTGGGCTCAGGAATGTCACCTAAACAAGGGACTCTCTGTGACCCGGCCAGAGGCGAGTCAGATTCTAACGACAGATGCCTCAGACATTGCTTGGGGAGCTCATCTAAATGGAAAGTGGATACAAGACAAGTGGCCTGCCAGACTACAGCATCTACATATCAACATGAAGGAGATGTTAGCAGTCCAGTTTGCATTAATGGCTTTCAAGAAGTTACTTCTTCCAGGGCAGGTGTTGATTCTAACAGACAACACAACTGTCATGTGGTACATCAACAAACAAGGGGAACACATTCTTACCCATTGTGCAGGCAAGCAATGATTTTATGGGAGACTGCGCTAAGCTTGCAACTAACTCTTCAGGCAAGGTTTCTGCCGGAGCACAGAACTCCTTAGCAGATGTGTTAAGCAGACAAATCATGGATCCCCACAGTGGAAACTGGATCTTCATGTATTTCAAAAGTTGACAGTGTCCTGGGGAACTCCAGACATAGATCTGTTCGCTTCTCCACTAAACCACCAGCTGCCAAAGTTTTGCACAAAGAGGTTTCATCACACAGCTTGGAAAGTGGATGCTCTTTCTTTCAGTTGGAAAAATCTTCATGTGTATGCGTTTCCACCTCTGCCTCTTCTTCCAAAGGTGCTTCTAAAGGTCAGACAAGACAAGCCAAGGATGATTTTAATAGCTCCAGATTGGCCTCGGCAGCACTGGTACCCATTACTGAGGAGTCTGGTAAAGAAGCTTCCATGGCCTTTACCCTTGATTCCACATCTGTTGTCTCAGAAGGACGGTCGTCTGCTCGATGTCAAGCTTCACTCTCTTCATCTAACAGCCTGGCATATTCTGTTTTAAAAGACAGCAGGTCTCAACTTCCTCAACAAGTTTTAAATGTGATTATGGAAGCCAGAAGACCTAGTACAAGGAAAGTGTACGCAGAAAAATGGAAGAGATTTTTATTTTGGGCTGCAGCAAAGAATTTGGAGATTTCGGAGCCTAATTTGAGTGTGGCTCTTCAATATCTTACTGAGTTATTGGACAAAGGTTTGTCTTTCTCTTCCATTAAGATTCATGCTGCTGCAATTTCAGCTCACTATGATTGTGACCCACCATTGTTTTCACATCCTTTGTTCAAGCAATTTCTTAGAGGGCAAAGAATATAAGACCCCACGTAGAGCTCCTACTCCTGCTTGGGATCTCAATTTTGTGTTGGAGAAACTTACTCTACAACCTTTTGAGCCTGCAGCTACTGCTGAACTGAAATACTTGTCATGGAAGACTGCTTTTTTGTTGGCCATTACTTCTGCAAGAAGGGTTTCTGAGTTACAGGCCCTTATGGCAGTTGAGCCTTTTTTGATTTTTCATAAGGATAGGGTATCATTACGTACAAATCCTTCCTTTATGCCTAAAGTGGTTTCTAGTGTGGCTTTAAACCAAACTATTCATTTGCCTACGTTTTATGCAGACCCCCAAAACAAAGGGGAAAAGATTTTGCACACTTTAGATGTACATAGGCAATTGCGTTATTATTTGAGCAGGACTAAGGATTTTAGGCAGTCTCAGCAGTTGTTTGTTTCTTTTGCTTTGAGTTCGCAGGGCAAGCCTGTGTCAAAACAAACTATTTCTAGGTGGATTGGGTGTTGCATTGCATTTTGTTATTCCCATCATGGCAAGGAGATTCCAGCTGGGATTAGGCCTCATTCCACTAGGGCTACTGCCACTTCAACAGCATTTCTAAGGGGGGTGGCAACAAAGGATATTTTGGAGGCAGCTACTTGGAGTTCAGTGCATACTTTCTCTAAGCATTATCACCTTCCTCTCTACTCTAAGTCTAGGGCTGGTTTTGCCACAGCTATTTTGCAAGGCATGTTGTCAGTTCCTGCTTCCTTATGATTTGCCAGCCTCCCTTACCTCTGCTTTGGGATTCTACCCAATAGTTAGGACTGCAGCAATGTGGAATGAAGAACATAGTACAGTTTTGTACCTACCATAAATGTAGATGTTCGAGGATCCACATTGCTGCAGTCCAATTTTCCCTCCCTCCTTCCCCTCTGTGTTTAGGGGTGGTTGTGTAGGTGAGGTTATGTTCAGCTAATTTTGTATATATTGTACATATTTTTGGTGCAGGTATGTTTGGTGTTTTTGGTTTTTGGGCCTTATCTTTTCAGGGTCTTCTGACATCTGGGGCAAGAAAAGACTGAGGATATGACGTCGGTCATGCGCATTAGTACCCTGACGTACTGACGTCAGTCTAATGCGCCCTGACCGACGTCAGCCATATACTTTGGTATTCGGGCCGACTGGACAGCGGACTACCCAATAGTTAGGACTGCAGCAATGTGGATCCTCGAACATCTACATTTATGGTAGGTACAAAACTGTACTTTCTCGATCCCACTCCACCTTGGTACCTGACTTTGGTATTGCCGACCTCAGTGCATTCACCTTTTGAGCCTTCAGCTAAAGTAGACCTTAAGTTTGTGTCTTGAGAAAACGGTCTTTCTGGTGGCTATTACTTCAGCATGACGAGTATCTGAACTCCAAGCCATCTGCTTGAAACCACCATATTTGATTTTTCTTACTTATGCACTAATGCTTCTTTTCTATCAAAAGTTGCCTCCGAAACAAACATTAATCATGTGATCAATTTACCAGTTTTTTTTCCCAAACTTGATTATAAAGGAGAATATACCCTTCATCTTTTAGATGTCCATAGGCAGCTTCACTTTTACCTTCACAGGACTAAGGAATTTAGAAAAACTGATCAATTGTTTGTCTCCTTCTCTAATAATAAGATGGGAAGACACATTTCAAAAACCATACTAGCCAAATGGATAACCGATTGTATTTCTTAACTTTATTCCTTGAGAGCCTAATTTTGTCAAGACAACCAAAAGCTCACTCGTCTAGGTCAATGGCTACATCAGCTGCCTTTTGGGCAAGAGCCTCTACTGAAGACATTTGTGCAGCTCCCACATGGTGTAATACTCTTACTTTTATTTCTCAGTACAAATTAGATATCATCTCCAGAAACAGAGCTGCATCAGGCCACCCAAGGTTACTGTAGCTGGGGACTATGCCCATTTGCTGAGGAACGAATGAAAATGACAACATCAAATATAGAAGTTATGTACTTATCATAACTGTGCATCTGTGTTGTCCATTTTCATTCTTCCTCAACATCCCTCTCACCTTCCCTCTATCCATGTTTTTGGGAGAGCCCTAACAGCATGGTTATCAGAAACTGCAGATCTTCTTCGTGTTTCACTGTTGCAGTCATCACATTTGGGTTATCTGCCTGCAAGTAGTCCTCAGTCGGCCTGAATACCAGAGTATTGGGATTTCTGTGTCAGATGCTGTCGCTTCTTCCATGATCTCAAGTAATTAGGGGTATAAAACATGCAGCTGACACCATTACATCAGTCTTTCTTGCCGTGCAGTGCCTGTAGCAGAAGCAGTTCGCAAGTGCCAGTTGACCGCCTCCTGAAATTTTCTCTTTTTGAGTTTCAGACCTGAAGTCTTCTAAAAGATAAGTACCCCATTGGGGATCCTTTTTTCTTGCTCTAACCGATGTCAGAAAAAAATAATAATTGTCTTGCCTGTGAAAAGCAAATACCTCACAGAGATTTTCATTTTTACCGCGCACCTGTTTAGGCACAGACCACGACATCCCTCGCTTTTGGTTTTGTGCCATGTTCAACACCCGAACTATTTGTCGTCGGGCTATTTTTGCCACTAAATTTTGTGCTCGATCCCCGTATTCCGAAATGGCTTTGATTAAGCCATCCGACTACCGATCTTCCGAAAAAATGTAAGGATAAAGACAGAGACAGACCGCATAGGTCCAAAACTGCCTACGATGCTACCATTAAGCTAGTCGCCAGTCCGCCGGTACTCAGTGAGGTGTTTTTGCAGCCCCTGATACCTGTTTCTACAGATTCGCAGGCCTATACTAAGACCCATTCAGAGTCCGGTATGCTGCAAGATTCTTCTTCCAACTATGGAACCTGCGGATGTCTACCTTGGATGGGTTCGGAGCGGCTGTGCAGGCACCGGCTTCTGAGGGTATATTCAGGCCTTCCGATTTTCATATTAAACCAACAACTTCATTTCAAACCAAAAATACCAAATTTCTCAGGCCTAGAGTTTGCACTACACCTAGGAAACTGACGACCAAAGCGCATTCTCGGGCCCATATGCCACAAAAACAAATGCTTAGAATGGTAGAAGACCTTATTACTTTAATTAGGGGAAGCCAGCCTTCCCCCTCAAAAAGACCAAGAACTGAATTTCCTTCTGATTCTTCAGACCAGGAGTCTGATAATGTTAACCCTTACCCCTGATACTTTGCCTCCAGCTCCCAGGAAACCTGACAGGTACTATGGAGTACCTGACTCTCACAAATTCCTCTTTAAGAATCCTACTGCGGATCCAGAGACCATTTCCCAGGGACCTAAAGGCATTAAGGCTACAATGGCCAAAAATCCTACCCCTTCAGACAGAGATTCTAGGGCTTTAGTCAGATGGGGTAAGAAGGTTTACACCTCTGCTACTCTTGCCATCAGGGCTTTAAATTGCCAGTTTCATATGTTAAACCATCCGCAACTTATCATGGAACTAATTAAATAGAAAATTATGTTGATTCCTGATTGTGCAGAACATAAAGATTTGCAAGAGTTAATGCATTCTGCTAACCAAGTTGGTAAACATACTTTGCAATGTGGTTTTGATGCCTTAGAAGCATCTTGCAGGGCTGCTGTCACTGGGTCTGTTCTTAGAAGACTTGCTTGGCTTAAGGAACAAACCTTGCCAGACCATCTCAAAGCAAAATTACTAGATGCACCATTAAATCAAGAGCATCTGTTTGGCAATAAAGCAGAAGTCATCCGCAAAAGGGTGGAGGAAAAAGCCAAATCTGTGCAAAACTGTTAAAGATTTCTTACAAGTACAGCCGCCTAGATTCAGTAGACATTGGCCTTCAAAAACTGGTCTTTTCCAGTTCCTCCCAGACCTTCTCAGCCCAAACCCAGGGGCAGCAGACCACCAAGACTACAGTCTCAGGACGTGAACAGATCTAAGCAATGGAGTGTTCCCTCCTCCAAAACAGGGAGTAGTAAGCCGCCATCCTATGGTAAAATCTCACAATGACTTATTCTTCTTTTCCAAGCCTTGCCCAGGTACTTGCACCTTTAGGAGGGAAACTTGCCCTGCATGCCAAAAACTGGGAGTACATTACCCAGGACAGATGGGTCTTAAACATTGTTTCCCAGGGGTACAGATTCCACTTCCACTCACTCCCAACCCCAAGCAGATGGCCAGACCTCCCCCCAAATCAGTGGGCAGAGGCCCAAAAGCAAATACTTTCTTTGCTCAGTATCAAGGCTATTCAACCTGTCCCAGCAGAACAAAGGGGACCAGGCTTTTATTACAGACTGTTTCTGGTACCCAGAAAAGAAAACGCTTGGCGTCCTATCCTGGATCTGTCTATTTTCAACACCTTTCTGGTGGTTCCAAAATTCAAAATGCTTACTGTCCAACAGCTGCTTCCTATGCAAGCCAAGGACTCCTGGCTAGCAATCCTAGACTTAAAATAAGCTTATCTGCACAATCCCCATAGGGAAATCTTGCAGGAAATACCTACATTTCAGAGCAGGTTCTATGCACCATCAGTTCTCTGCACTTCCGTTTGGCTTATCTACTGCACCCAGGGTATTCACAAAATGCCTAGCTCCAGCCATTGCATATTGCAGGCAGAGAACAATTCAAATTTACCCATACTTGAATGATTGCCTGGTTCAGGCAGACAGTCAGGAATTGCTACTACAACACCTGACATTTGCAAAGAGACTTCTAACTTCACTGGGGTACACCATCAACGAAAAGAAATCACATTTGGTACCCAGCCAACAGAGTGTATTCCTGGGAGCAAGCTTGAACACAACTTCCCAGTTGGCATTCCTCACTCCAGAAAAACATTTTTATTTGACAAATTACTTCAATCTACTGGGCACCAAAACCCAGCTATCTGCAAGATAAATACTGCAAGCCCTAGGGTTCATGGCCTCTTGCATTCTACTAATTCCATATGCAAGACTGCATATGAGGAAACTTTAATGGCACTTAAAAGGTCTCTGGTGTCAACATTCTCAGGACCTGGAAACAATGATTCCTTGCCCAAGGACAGAGTTCCTATGGTGGGCAGAGGCCTGCTACCACCACAAGGGACTCCTTTTCACTCAACCCCCCTGCCACCCAAACCCAAACAACAGACGCATCAGACTATGCATGGGGGGCTCACTTGGCAGGACATTGCATTCAAGGCAAATGGAGCCCAAAGCAAATGCACTTGCACATCAGTCTAAAAGAAATGTTAGCTGTACAGAATGCTCTGACAGCCTTCAAAGGCCTTATCCTTCCAGGGCAACTGTTGGTAAAGACAGAAAACACCACAGTGATGCGGAACGTAAACAAGCAGGGGGGAACCCATTCCTACCCACTCTGCAGATTAGCCATGGCTCTGTGGAACACAGCTTTAAGCAACTAAGTGCACCTGTAAGCTCAATTCCTGATCCAAGCATCAGATCTGATCCCATTTGTTCAGGAAGAGTGAAAATAGACAACACATATGCTTATATGGTGAGTACATAACTTTTATTTTATTTGTTTACTCTGGGTGAGCACCCCTTTTAGTACAAAGTATTACAGTTTGGCCAGTCATCTGCACTCAGTGTAATTATCACATTGTTAGCCATTGTGACAAAAGTCTTGCAGGAGACGGACATTCTGTTACTCTGGATGACTTTCTCCTGGTGATCTGGTGGAAGGTCTCTATGGTTTTGTTGCTCAGTTTAATAGTTGCAGACTCAGTTGTCTCTTATTTATTTGCCATTTGTTAACCGGGTTAGTCTATCTGAGCCAATGGCTCGTTTTCAGTGGAGACCTGAGGAGAAACGTTCCAGCAACATAAACATAAAAAGATAACATAGTAGGCAATATACAAAACCCAAGAAAAACAGTGCAGCAATACGACATAAGCTAAATTTACATACACAGTAATCAGAACTAAAACAGAGTGAGAAGGTCACACAGAAAAAAACAATCAGTAAGAACTAAATGAAAACTCTAGCCAAGCTAGAACTTCCACTGAGTGACCTCTCAAACCTCCCCCGAGTCCATTACCACGGATACGGATTTGGATGATACGGAGGGTTCCCCAAGGTCACCCCCTGAAGATGTCTCATTTGGAGACATCATGTAAATGTTGCGTATAAGAGGGGGGTGGTCTGCCCAAAAGCCCTCCCTGGACGAGTCCGTATTTCTGGAGGCCTTCGAGGCAGGCCCATCTACCTCCTGGGTGTCCCCCCCAGCCGACCCCTTGGTGGACCTAATTACCACCAGGGCTTGGAAGGAGCCCGACACCGTGGAGCCTATCCCTAGATGCCCGGATAAGGTCCTCAGCCCTCCCTCTGATAGACCTTCTTGGTCCAAAGGTGCGCCGGTTGAGGCTATGTTGGTGGTGGCTGCCACTAAGAAAGAACTTGCCCAAGAAAGTTCTTCGGTCCATCCGCCGGACAAGGAGTTCCGGGCTTTGGACCGTATTGGGAAGCGGATGTTTGCTTCAGCGACCTTTGCCATAAGGTCGCTGAACTACATGGCACACATTATCAGGCTACAGCGTGACTTAATTAAAGAATACGCTGCAGCCCCTCCGGAGTCCATGTCGGTCCCAGACAAAAAGGTTTTTGAGACTCGAATGGCCACTCTAAAGTCCATATCAAATACATCTATGCGGCTTCTTTCCCATGCCACGGAAGGAGCCGCTAGAGCTAGCGGAGCGGGAGTAGGCTTGCAACGGCACTCCTTGCTCCGCCTGTGCGACTTCACTGATCCCTTTAAGGCGTCCTTCGAGAACGCCCCTTACAATGGTTCGGCCTTATTTGGCTCATCTGTTCGCGACACGCTAGTCCAAAGCGAAAAGGATGGGAAGACGCTGTCGGCCGTCGGAGTCCGCTTCTCTAACCCCTAAAGATCCTTCTCCAGGAATCAGAGGGGGCAAAAGAAGCTGTGGTTCTGTAAATCTCAGCAATTCTGTCCTGCTACGGACAACTCGTCCTCTAGAGGCAGAGGAGGATAAGGTGGACGCCGGCCCAGAGGCAGAGGGGGCCCGCGTAACTTCGGGTCTAGAGAACCTTTCCTGGAGGGACCCACGCAACAGCCCTGAGGGGTTGCCCGACTGTCCCTCTCTGGAGGCAGTCGGGGGGCGATTATCGGAGCACCTGTCAAATTGGGATGGGTGCTCCGGATAATATCCAGAGGTTACACAATACCGTTCTTGCACCCCCCCCCCAAACCCAAACATCTCCCCGATGATGTCCTTCAAGGATGCATCTGCAGTCCTTACAAATGGGTTGTCCTGTCGTCAGGCAGCCCTTCGGTCGGCCGGATTCCAAAGTCTGGGTCTGGCCTCGGCTGGTGTCGCACTTCACCCGACGTCATAGCTGCAGTTCTTCGGGTATAAAGGCATCAGCCGACGCCATCTTCCTCAGTCTTTCTTGCCGCGTGGCGCCCGAAGCAGAAGCTGTTCGCAAGTGCCGGTCGGTCAGAACCAGAGATTACTACTACCGAATACAACTTCGAAGACTTCTAAAAAGCTAAGTACCCCGTTGGGGACTCTTTCTTGCCTCAGCCGATGTCAGAAAAAGTGAATAACTGTTTAACTTGTGGGAAACAAATACCTCATAAAGATTTCCACTCTTACTGCTTACCTTGTTTAGGCCCAGACCACGACGTAGCAGCTTGTCTAGCCTGTGCTTCCTTTAACCGACGGACGCTTAGACGTCGGTCGGAATTTGCTGAGCAGTTTTTCGGCTCTGATTTTGCTTATAAGATGCCGTCGGATCCTCCGACTACACAAATAACCAAAAAACGTAAGGAAAAGGACCGACACTCGCGGTCCGTGGTTTCGGCTGAAACCGCGGTTAAGCAAACCGCGAGTGTCTCGGTTTCGGCTGAAACCGAGCTAGCGGTTCTTCCTTCTGCCGAAAGCATGCCTTCTACCGAGGCTTCTTCTAACCTCGTGGAATCGGCTTCTGAAATCCAACCTGCTGTTGTGATTTCTCAGGAATTATCAGACACTATTCCCTTGGATATTTCTACTCCTGCACGGGGAACTGCTAGGCCTCCTGCAGCCATGTCCATTAAGGCCTTTGCCAGGGCTAAAGCAGCTAAAGCTACAAAAACTGTACCTGTTAAGACCCCTACTCACAGGCCCAGTTCCAGTTCCCAAATGCTTTCTTTGGCAGAGGATCTTATTTCTTTAATCCGGGGATCCCAGCCTCATCCAGACAGGGCCTCTCACCCACCTCCAGAGAAGAGGCCTAGAGCAGAGCCCCCTGAGCCAGTGTCCACAGATGATTCCTCTGATGATTCAGATAATACAGACCCTCCAGAGGCTCCTTATTCCCCTTACGAAGACTCTGATGCTGAAGAGTCCATCCCTTCTGCCTCTCCACCTGAGGAATTTTCCTTTGGGGAAACCTTGCATGCTATGAGGGAACAATTCCAATGGCAGGGCCAAGATTTTTCAGACTCCAGGAAAAGGCTTAGAACCTTCTTGCATTTACCACAGCATAGGCCTTTAGCTATACCTCCAGTTCTGTCTGTTGTAGATGATGCATTTAATGATGCTTGTACTGCTCCTGATTCATTACCTCCGGCCCCTGCTAAGCTCGATAGGTACTACAGGGTCCCGGACACACATCACCATTTATACAAGGCTCCTTTTGCAGATCCCGAAACTATCTCCCAGGGGCCTAAGGCTGTAGCAACTACCTCTACTAAAAATCCCCTCCCCTCTGAAAGGGAATCCAGATCCTTAGAGAGATGGGGTAAAAAAGTTTACACTTCTGCTACTCTGTCAGCTAGGGCCTTGAACTGTCAATTTCATATGATCCAATATCAAGAATATATGCTTGACCAGTTAACTAAAAAACTGTCCTCTGATGAACCCTTTGATAAGAAGTATGTTCAGGAAATGGTACATAACATTCAGCAAGTTAGTAACCATTCTTTAAAATGCGGCTATGATGCACTGGAGGCTTCCTTTAGATCAGCCATGACTGGCACAGTTATCAGAAGGCATGCATGGTTGAAAGAGCAGGCCTTACCGGACCATGTCAAATCAAAACTGTTAGATGCTCCCATGGACAAGGCTAATTTATTTGGTTCTCCTGCACAACAAGTACTGAAGAAGATGGAGGAGAAGGCAAAATCTGTACAAACAGTGAAAGATTTCTTACAGGTCCAACCTCCAAGATTTAGCAGGAATTGGCCCTCCAAAAACTGGTCCTTTCCAGATTCCTCTAAAGCACAGAGAGGCAGGAATAGGCGATCAAGAGGCAGAAACCAATCCAGGGGTGCCTACAGGGGACGCCAGTGGCAGGGTAACAACCAGCGAGGCACAGACACAGCCACCACCACTGCAACAGGACAATCACAGTGACTTGGCTCTGGCACCGCCTACCAGGGAACAACTAGAAGCACCCTTAGGCGGAAGGCTAGCCTTATTCTCAATAAACTAGCATTACATCACAAGAGACAAGTGGATTTTACAGACAATAGACCAAGGCTACAGGTTCCACTTCCATACCCTACCAGGGAAGAGAGGAATGCCAAACCTACCTCCAAATCAAAAGACAGAAGCTCTAAAACAAATATCTCAATTATTAAGGATGAGAGCTGTGGAAAAGGTACCATCTATGGAGCAAGGAAAGGGATTTTACTCCAGACTCTTCCTGGTACCAAGAAAAGAGAACAAATGGAGGCCTATTCTCGACCTGTCCGCTTTAAACACATTCCTCATTGTTCCAAAATTCAAAATGCTGACTCTACAGCAGCTTCTTCCCATGCTGGGCAAGGAGTCGTGGCTGGTAACTCTAGGTCTCAAGGAGGCATACCTGCACGTCCCCATACGACCAAATTGCAGAAGATACCTCAGATTTCTTGCAGGATCAGAGCATTATCAATTCTCAGCATTGCCCTTTGGCTTATCTACTGCGCCCAGAGTGTTCACGAAATGCCTGGCATCAGTAATTGCTCATTGCAGGCTTCAGGGAATCCAAATTTACCCCTACCTGGACGACTGCCTGATACAAGCGGACAACAAAAACAAGCTAACAGAAGACTTACAAAGAGTCATTTACCTGCTACAAGCCCTGGGATATACAGTCAATTTAAAAAAGTCAAGGCTGATACCATCCCAAAGAATAACCTTTTTGGGTGCAGATCTGGACACATCAAAGCAAATGGCATTCCTAACTGCAGAAAAGCAAGAGCAACTACCTCTCTACTTCTTGGCATTAACAAAGCAGAACCATCTAACAGCAATAAAAGTACTACAAGCCTTGGGCTTCATGGCATCCTGCATAATACTGGTCCCTCATGCCAGACTGCATATGAGAAAGCTACAGTGGTACCTAAAGAATTTATGGTCTCAACACAAGCACAGCCTAGAAACCAAAATTCCAATAATCCCATGCTTGAAGCAAGAGTTCCTATGGTGGGCTCAGGCCTGTCAATCAAACACAGGATTGCCCTTCCACAGCATTCAACCAAGCCAAACCATCACGACGGACGCCTCAGACCTCGGTTGGGGGGCCCACATGCTGGACAGGTGCATACAAGGCTTATGGAATCAAGACCAGCTGCACCTACACATAAATCTAAAGGAAATGCTGGCAGTAAAATTGGCAATCCAGACATTCAGACCATTTCTCCGGGAAGGTCAGTTGATGATTAGGACAGACAACACAACAGTTATGTGGTACATCAACAAACAGGGAGGCACACATTCATACCCTCTATGCTGGATGGCACTGGACCTATGGAACGTGGCTCTAAGCTACAACATTCAGTTACAAGCAATTTTTGTACCGGGAAAAGAAAACGTTCTAGCAGACATATTAAGCAGGACTACCACGGATGCCCACGAATGGATGCTACATCCGGACATCTTCAAAGTCATTACAAGAAAATGGGGACTCCCAGAAATGGACTTATTTGCATCCCCACACAATCACCAGCTAAAGAAATTCTGCACAAGGACGTACCACCCACTTGCTTGGAAGGTGGACTCCCTATCTTTCAGTTGGAAAAACCTGACAGCATATGCATTCCCACCACTTCCTTTGATGCACAAGGTGCTATTGAAGAACAAAGAGGACCGTCCAAGGATCATCCTGATAGCCCCAGACTGGCCAAGGCAACATTGGTACCCATTGCTAAGGAGCATGTCTCGGGAACAAATATGGACACTACCCCTGGTTCCATTGCTGTTAACACAGAACAACTACAACATCCTGCATCCAAGCCTGAAAACTCTGCAGCTGACTGCCTGGAACATTACATAAGATCAATTAACCCAAATTTATCACAAAGGGTTAAAGACATTATCCTTGAGGCTCGCAGACCCTCAACAAGGAAAAATTATGCAGCAAAATGGAAAAGATATCTCATTTGGAGTACTGCAAAGGGAGAAGATGTGTCTCAGGTAAACATAGCCAGCATCCTGGAATACTTGGCAGAGCTCTTCCACACAGGCCTGTCCTATTCTTCCATCAAGATACATGCATCAGCTATTTCAGCAGAATACAGCTCCGATCCTCCTGTCTTCTCGCATCCTCTGCTCAGGCAGTTTCTGAGAGGAATTAAAAATGTAAAACCTCCTAGGAAACCACCATTGCCAGCATGGGACTTGAACTTTGTGCTAGAAAAATTGACACTTCCTCCTTTCGAACCAGCAGCAACAGCAGAATTACAATTCTTATCATGGAAGACTGCTTTCCTGCTGGCAATCACTTCAGCAAGAAGGGTATCTGAACTACAGGCATTAATGGCAGTGCAACCCTTCCTGATCTTCCATCAAGATAGAGTGTCCATGAGAACAAATCCTACATTTATGCCCAAGGTGGTATCCAGAGTATCTTTAAATCAGGCTATCCACCTACCTACATTCTTCCCCAATCCACAGAACAGGGGGGAAAGACTGTTGCATACCTTGGATGTACATAGACAGTTACACTACTACCTGGACAGAACCAAGGGCAATAGAAAAACTGACCAGCTACTGGTAGCATATGCAACAGGAAGGGAAGGAAAAGCAATTTCAAAACAGACAATCTCCAAGTGGATAGGAAATTGCATTAGATTTTGTTACTCCTACCATGGAAAGAAAACTCCAGAGAACATCAGGCCTCACTCTACAAGGGCTACGGCCACTACCACAGCTTTCTTACGAGGAGTGGCTACCAAGGACATTATAGAGGCTGCTACTTGGACCTCCGTGCATACATTTGCCAAGCATTATAACTTACCTTTATACTCTAGATCCCGAGCAGGGTTTGCCACTGCTGTTTTGCAAGGGATCCTAACTACACCATAATCTCTTCTTCCTCCTCCCCTAGTTTGGCTATGGTATTCTACCCATTTGTAAGGACTGCAGATGCATCCTTGAAGGACATAGTACAGTTTTGTACCTACCATAAATGTAGATGTCCGATAGGAATGCATCTGCAGTCAGGATTACCCACCCGCCTTCCCCTCTGTGGTACTCCTAGGGTATTTGCCCATCTTATAGCTAGCTGGGGGGGGTCTATTATGTTGTATTTGTTTGTATATATGTACATACATGCTTATTTTTTGTGTTTGCTCTCTACTATTTGGAAACATTGGCATTTATCCAAATTTAGCCTTCCAAGAGGGCACCTGGCATCTGGGGCAAGAAACACTGAGGAAGATGGCGTCGGCTGATGCCTTTATACCCGAAGAACTGCAGCTATGACGTCGGGTGAAGTGCGACACCAGCCGAGGCCAGACCCAGACTTTGGAATCCGGCCGACCGAAGGGCTGACTGATGACAGGACAACCCATTTGTAAGGACTGCAGATGCATTCCTATCGGACATCTACATTTATGGTAGGTACAAAACTGTACTTTCCACCCCATCAAAAGGAGTCTGCAACTCAAGAAAATTCGGAGTTGCTAAGAAAAAGAGCCATCCAGCCCGTCCCCCCAGATCAGTCCGGATTGGGTTATTACTCCAGGTTCTTCTTGGTGCCAAAGAAAACGGGGGACCTCAGACCCATTGTAGACCTTTCGTCCCTGAACCTGTTCATACCCAAGGAAAAGTTCCGGATGGTCACCCTCCAATCTGTTCTCCCCCTTCTGCAGGAGACCGACTGGATGTGCTCGTTGGACCTCAAAGATGCGTACTACCATATACTAATGGACAGACGATCCAGGAGGTTCCTCCGCTTCCGGCTAGGAGCCAGTCATTATCAGTTCAGGGTTCTTCCATTTGGCCTAACCTCAGCCCCCAGAGTGTTTACCAAAGTCATGGCAGTGGTTGCAGCCCACCTGAGACTCCAGGGCATTCAGGTGTTCCCTTACCTGGACGACTGGCTCCTCACCGCCCCCAACAAGCATCTACTGGTTACGGCGAGAGATTACGCCCTATCTCTGTTTGGTCTTTTGGGCATTTCAGTGATTCTAAAGAAATCCTGCCTGTGCCCCACTCAAGCCCTAGAATTCATAGGGGCCAGGTTGGATACTCGAATCTCCAGAGTGGTTCTGACATCGGTCAGGCTAAACAGTTTGTCTCGCCAAGTCTTGGACATTCTTCGGAGCCCCGCTCCTCCAGCAGAATTAGTCCTGAGGGCGTTAGGGTCTATGTCGGCAGCGATAGACCTTTCTCTCCATGCCCATCTGCGAATGTGAGTGTTACAATGGACTCTCCAGGTCCAATGGTCACTATCGGTCCATCCCTTGGACATGCCGATTCCTCTGAGCAGGGCATGCAGGGACTCCCTACTTTGGTGGTTACAGGCTCAGAAACTCAAAGAAGGGAGACCCTTTGTGATTCCCCCAGTCAAAGCCACGTTGACCACGGACGCTTCCTGCCTCGGGTGGGGCAGGCATTATGCAGGCAAGTCCGTCCAAGGCACTTGGACTTTTCTAGAGACTGCATTGCATATCAATGTCCTAGAGATGAGGGCAGTGCTGTTGGCGTTGCAAGCTCTCCATCACCTTCTACCTCTGGGGACTATTGCAATCCAGACGGACAACATGTCCGTTGTCTGGTATATAAACAAACAGGGAGGGACCAGATCTTACCCCCTGTGTCGAGCAGCCATGAGAGTGTGGGAATGGGCTATTTCCACCAACCACTTTCTGATAGCAACGCACATTCCGGGGCGGGCCAACATATTAGCGGACAACTTGAGTCTGGTATTTCTCAGCCCTTACGAGTGGTCTCTGAATCCCTCTGTCGCGAAGCAGATATTCCTCAAATGGGGTCAACCTCGCTGTGACCTTTTTGCCTCTCCCCTAAACTCAAAATGCAGCGATTACTTCGCAATAGTTCCCCCCAGAGGGGAATCCCCCAGGGACGCTCTGGTTCATGCTTGGCCGCCCGGTCTCCTTTAAGCGTATCCTCCTCTTCCTCTGATGACGAAATTCATCCAGAAAGCCTGTCGGTTGGGGAGCAGAGTGATTCTCATTGCCCCATTCTGGCCTCGACAAGTCTGGTTCCCCTTTCTGCAGTCTCACAGTGTGGCCCCCCCCATGGATTCTGGATCCCAGACCAGACCTAATCTCGCATCCGACGAGATGCCACACTCTGAACCTGGTCAACCTCAGGCTCACGGCCTGGTTGATCCAGTTCCGTTAATGGCAAGGACTCCCGGTATCTCGTCCCCGGTTAAGGCCATTCTGGTGGCAGCTCATAAGCCATCCACCAGAAAGCTCTACAACAGTAAATGGAAACGCTTTTCCATCTGGGCAAAGGATAAGGAATTAGATCCCTTTACGGTTCCTATTCCCACTATCCTGGACTTCCTATCCCTCCTTTTTAGGCAGGGAGCTAGTGCGTCCACCATTAAAGTCCAACTTGCAGCCGTCTCTCATTATCATGTGGGGGATGGTGTAAATTATTTGGCGTCAGCAAAGATATGCAAAGCCTTCTTAAAAGGTGTGTTTCTCTTAAAGCCTCCCATTAAGCCGGCTATGCCTCCATGGGATCTTACCTTGGTCTTACAAGCATTAACAGGACCACCTTTCGAACCGGCAGCCTCAGTGCCTTTAAAATTCTTATCTTGGAAAACGGCCTTCTTGGTTGCTATTACCTCAGCGAAGCGGGTATCAAGAGTTGCAAGCCTTGTGCATTAAGTATCCATACCTTATTTTTCACAAAGATAGGGTGGCCCTCAGGACTAATCCTTCTTTTCTACCTAAGGTAGCCACAGAGACTAACATTAATCAATCTATTAACCTCCCTCTTTTCTTCCCGAGTTTCCAAAACAAAGGTGAATACATATTGCACAAATTGGATGTGCACAGACAACTACGTTTTTACTTGCATAGGACTAAAGATTTTCGCAAGTCAGACCAGTTGTTTGTTTCTTATGCTAAGTCAGCCATGGGCAAACCAATTTCTAAGGTGACAGTGGCAAATTGGATCTCTCATTGTATTAGACAAGCATACATTTCAGCTGGGAAGCCAGCTCCGGTTGCCGTTCGGGCACATTCTACTAGATCTGTGGCTACCTCAACAGCTTTTTGGTCTAGAGTTCCAGTAGACGATATTTGTTCAGCAGCTACCTGGTCTTCTTCCCATACGTTCATTTCTCATTACAAGCTGGACATAATCTCCAGAAGTAGGGCTTCCTTTGGCTCCATGGTGCTTTGGAATATCCTTCCGTAGGGACCACCCAGGGCCTTTAAGTAAGCTGGGGACTCTGTCCCACAGGTTGCAGATCAAATGAAGTAACTACTTCAGATAAAGAAGTTATGTACTCACCATAACTTTCCATCTGAGTAAATACTTCATTTGTCTGCAACCGACCCCCCCTGCCATCCCCCGAACATCGGTAAGGTATTGTCGTTTGGAGAATTTCTTCTCCGTCTTTAGCCTATAGGGCAAAATAACCGATCTGAGGTAATGTGGTTGGTAGTAAGGGATTATGGGTAGGGGGAGGAGCTAGGATCTTGAAGCTTGGAAAGCTGCCGGTTCGGATCCGAGGTCGGATCCGACTCCCACAGGTTGCAGACAAATGAAGTATCTACTCAGATGGAACGTTATGGTGAGTACATAACTTCTTTTTTCAGGCCATTAAAGCCAAACCCCACTATCTGTATATTTCGGCTTTATAACCTCCATAGCACAAGCAGAGTGTTTGACTAACCATAAGAAACACAGGGCTTTTATACCCAACTGATGTCCATTATCATTAGGGTCACTGCAAAAACATCCCAAACAACAAAATAAAGCAATAAGTGAGAAGGTCACTGAAATTCAGTCTGTAAAACAAAATGAAAACTCCAGCAAAACTAGAACTTCCACTGAGTGACCTCCCAAACCTCTTGCATTCAGAGGCACATGGGATATATGCAAATGACCCTTATGAACATCGAGTGTTTCAGCTACTTGGTGATTCTGAATGCCCATTACTTGTTTCGCCATTTTAATGGACAATTTCAGGCCAATAAAGCCAAACCCCACTAGCTGGGCATTCAGAATTGCCAATTAGCTGAAACACCTGATGTTCATAAGGGTCATGTGCCTCTGAATGCAAGAGGTTTGGGAGGTCACTCAGGTGTGAGAAGGATGGAAAAACCCATTCTGCCATGGACATATGTTTTTCTACCCCCCCCCCCCCCCCAAAGAGACTTTTCAGGGAATCATCAAGGTGGTGGGAAAATGTGGTTCAGAAAATCCCAAGGATCTTTCCAGGACACGTGGAGGAAGATCACCCCCATGGGCAGAGGAGGGTACTCAAATGGAAGATGCCGCAGAACCGAGAGTCCAGAGAGTTGTTCTTTGGTAAACCCTTTCAGTGCTCCTGAAATGAGGCCCAATTGTCCCCCTCTGTAGTCAATTGGGGGTCATTTGTCTCTGTACCAGAGAACCTGGCCAGAAATAACAGATACTTGTGTGCAAAATATCATTTCCAGAGGTTATATAGTACCCCCTTTATCCTCCCAGTTCAAGAAAATTTCCCAATGTTCCACCCAGTCAGAGTGAACAAACAGCACTTCAAATTCAAAAGCCGCTAGAAGAAGAGAGTCATCCAAGAGGGCTACCCAGACCAGATAGAATCCAGAACTTACTCAAGATTTTTTTTAGTGCCAAAGAAAATGGGACTGGAGACCACTTCTGGATCTCAGCATCTTAAACAAATCTGTTCGAAAAACCAAGTTCCGGATGGTCACAGTTCAGGCCATTCTTCCCCTTTTGGAAAAGGACAGTTGGATGTGCTCAATAGATCTTCAGGATATGTACTGTCATATAAAGATGAACAGGCAGTCCAGAAGATTTTTACACTTCCAGCTGGGAGCCGGTCAATATCAGTTCAGTGTTCTGCCCTTTATTCTCACCACGGCCCCCAGGGTGTTTATCAAATGCATGGCAGTAGTAGCAGCTCACTTGAAACTGCAAGGATTGAGTGTTTCCATACTTAGACAACTGGTTAATTTCTGCCCTGATCAGACATAAGATGTCCTTCAAGGATGCATCTGCAGTCATAACAAATGGGTTGTCCTGCCTCAGGCAGCCCTTCGATTGGCCGGATTCCAAAGTCTGGGTCTGGCCTCGGCTGATGTCGCACTTTCCCCGACGTCAGAGCTTCTGGGGTATAAAGGCATCAGCCGACGCCATTTTCCCCAGTCTTTCTTGCCGCGCGGTGCCCGAAGCAGAAGCTGTTCGCAAGTGCCGGTCGGTCAGATCCAGAGATTTCAGCTACCGAAGACTTCGAAAAAAGCTAAGTACCCCATTGGGGACTCTTTCTTGCCTCAGCCGATGTCAGAAAAAGTAAATAATTGTTTAACTTGTGGGAAACAAATACCTCATAAGGATTTCCATTCTTACTGTCTTCTTTGCTTAGGCCCAGACCACAACGTATCAGCTTGTTTAGCCTGTGCCTCCTTCAACCGACGGACTCTTAGACGTCGGTCGGAGTTTGCAGAAGAATTTTTTGGAGCTGATTTTGCATATAAAATGCCGTCGGAGACTCCGACTACGCATATGGCCAAAAAACGCAAGGAAAAGGACCGACACTCGCGGCCCGCGGTTTCGGCTGAAACCACAGCTAGGCCTACTGCGAGTGTCTCTGTTTCGGCTGAAACAGAGTCCTCGGTTCTTACTACGACCGAAACCATACCTCCGACAACCGAGGCCAGAGAGGCCCCGGCTGAGTCGGCTACAGATATCCCTACCGAAGCTAGTGCTCAAGAATCATCTGACACCATTCCTTTGGACATTTCTACTCCTGCACGTGGGGCAGCTAGGCCCCCAGCTTCTATGTCTGTTAAGGCCTTCTCCAGGGCTAAAGCTGCCAAACTTTCAAAAGCTTTGCCTGCCAAATCTACTTCTCAGAGGCCTTCCTCAAGTTCTCAGATTCTCAGTCTTGCTGAAGACCTTATATCCTTAATTAGGGGTTCCCAACCTCACCCAGACAGGGCCTCCCAACCTCCATCAGACAAAAGGCCCAGGACTGATCCATCTGAACCTCTCTCCTCTGATTACTCCAACGATGGATCTGATCATTCAGACCAACAGGAAGGGGCCTTCTCGCCTTATGAGGATTCAGATGCAGAAGATTCTATTCCTTCGGCCTCCCCTCCTTAAGAATTTTCCTTTGGGGAAACTTTGCACTCCATGAGGGAGCACTTTCAATGGCAGGGTCAGGATTTTTCTGATTCTAGAAAAAGATTAAGGACATTTCTGCATTTGCCCCAGCATAGGCCCTTAGCCATACCACCTGTTCTAACTGTAATTGTTGATGTGTATAATGATGTCAGTTCTGCCCCTGATTCTCTTCCCCCGGCCCCTGCCAAACCTGACAGATTTTACAGGGTCTCGGATTTTCACTTCCACCTCTATAAAGCCCATGCTGCAGACCCAGAAACTATTTCTCAGGGTCCAAAAGGAGTTGCAGCTGCTACTGCCAAAAATCCCCTACCCTCTGAAAGAGAGTCTAGAGCATTAGAGAGATGGAGTAAAAAGGTTTATACATCTGCTACTCTTTCTGCCAGGGCATTAAACTGTCAATTTCATATGATACAGTACCAAGAATTTTTGTTAGATCAGCTGAATAAGAAGCTTTCTTCTCCTGAACCTTTAGACCGTAAATCCCTTTAGGATTTGGTACACAGTTCTCAGCAGGTCAGTAATCATTTCTTAAAATGTGGCTATGATGCACTGGAGGCTTCATTTAGATCAGCTATGACTGGAGCAGTAATTCGTAGGCATGCCTGGCTAAAAGAGAAATCCTTGCCAGACCATGTCAAGGCTAAACTCCTTGATGCTCCTATGGAGAAACAAAGTTTATTTGGCTCCCCTGCACAGGAGATTCTAAAGAAAGTGGAAGAAAAAGCAAAATCTGTGCAAACAGTAAAGGAATTTCTGCAGGTCCAACCTCTGAGGTTCAGCAGAAACTGGCTTACAAAGAATTGGTCCTTTCCAGACACCTCCAGAGCACAGAGGGGCAGGAATAGACGCCCTAGAGGCAGAGGTCAATCAAAGGGTGCCTACAGAGGCCGTCAGTGGCAGCCTGCCAACCAGAGGAGTAGTACCACAGCTGCAACTACAACCACTACCACAGGACAGACACAATCACTTGACTCTGATTCCGCCTACCAGGGATCAACTGGTAGCTCCCTTGGGTGGAAAGCTGGCTTTATTCTCAAAAAACTGGCATTGCATTACAAAGGACCCATGGACATTGCAGACAATAGACAAAGGATACAGGTTTCAATTCCACACTTTACCAAAAAGAAGCGGAATGCCAAACCTTCCACCAAACCAGAAGGCAGAGGCTTTAAGACAAATCAACAATTTACTTCAAATGAAAGCGATAGAAAGGGTACCATCTTTGGAACAAGGCCAAGGATTTTACTCCAGACTATTCCTTGTACCAAGAAAAGAAAACCAATGGAGGCCTATTCTCGACTTGTCCGCACTGAACACATATCTCATTGTGCCAAAATTCAAAATGCTGACCCTATAGCAACTTCTTCCCATGTTGGGCAAGGAGTCTTGGCTGGTTAATCTAGATCTCAAGGAGGCATACCTGCACGTCCCTATCCGACCAGATTGCAGAAGACACCTCAGATTTCTTGCAGGATCAGAGCATTATCAATTCTCAGCATTGCCCTTTGGCTTATCTACTGCGCCCAGAGTATTCACAAAATGCCTGGCATCAGTAATTGCACATTGCAGACTTCAGGGAATTCAAATTTACCCATACCTGAATGACTGCCTAATACAAGCAGGCAACAAGACAAAATTGTTAAAGGACTTGGCCTATGTCATACACCTACTACAGGCCTTGGGATACACAGTCAACATCCAAAAGTCAAGACTAGTGCCATCCCAAAGGATAACCTTTTTGGGTGCGGATCTGGACACAATCACTCAGATGGCTTTTCTCACAGAAGAAAAACAAAAACAACTTCCAGATTATTTCACGACTTTGACAAGACAAACTCAGCTTACTGCAAGGAAAGTCTTGCAGGCCCTGGGTTTCATGGCATCCTGCATAATCTTGATCCCACGTGCCAGGCTGCATATGAGGAAATTACAGTGGTACCTAAGGAATGTATGGTCTCAACACAGGCACAGTCTAGAAACCATGATACCAATCATTCCATGCCTTCAAAGGGAATTCCTGTGGTGGGCTCAGGCCTGCCAGTCCAACAGAGGTTTGCCTTTCAACAAACCAAAACCAAGGCAGACCATCACCACGGACGCCTCAGACCTAGGATGGGGAGCACACATGGAGGATAAATGTATCCAAGGCCTATGGCCTCAAGGACAGCTAAGCATGCACATAAACCAAAAGGAGATGCTGGCAGTGAAGCATGCAATCGAGGCTTTCAAGCCATTCCTCCAGCAAGGACATCTGTTGATAAGGACAGACAACACCACGGTCATGTGGTACATAAACAAACAGGGAGGCACACATTCCTACCCTCTATGCCGGATGGCAATCAATCTGTGGAACCTATGCCTGAATCTCAATATCCAGCTACAGGCCAAATTCGTACCAGGAAAAGAGAATTCACTAGCAGACAGCTTAAGCAGAACTACCACGGATGCTCACGAATGGAGGCTGCATCCAGACATCAAACTCATAACAAAGAAATGGGGAATGCCAGAGATAGATCTGTTTGCCTCCCCACTCAACCACCAAATGAAGAAATTCTGCTCAAGGACATACCACCCACAAGCCTGGAGGGTGGACTCTCTCTCATTCAGCTGGAATGCCCTAACAGTATATGCCTTTCCACCTCTCCCATTGATGTACAAGGTTCTACTGAAGATCAGGGAGGAACAGCCAAAGGTGATACTAATAGCTCCGGACTGGCCAAGACAACACTGGTATCCGCTACTGAGAAGCATGTCTCAGGTGAACTCATGGCCTCTACCCCTATGGCCTCTTCTTCTAACGCAGAACAATTTCAAGACCCTGCATCCAAACTTGAAAACACTGCAACTAACTGCCTGGAAAATTCCTTAAAACCAAACCAAACTGTTTTATCTCAAAGGGTCAAGGACATTATCCTGGAGGCTCGCAGACCTTCCACAAGGAAAACATACTCAGCTAAATGGAAGAGATTCCTCATTTGGAGCACATCAAAGGGCACAGATGTCACAGTGGCAAACCTAGCACACATCCTAGAATACTTAGCAGAACTGTTCCACAATGGACTGTCTTATTCTTCCATTAAGATTCATGCTTCAGCAATTTCAGCAGAATACAATATGGATCCCCCTATCTTCTCTCACCATCTTCTCAGACAACTTTTGAGAGGGATCAAAAATGTTAAACCTCCGAGGAGACCCCCCTCTACCTGCATGGGATCTCAATTTTGTGCTGGAAAATTGACACTACCTCCCTTTGAACCAGCAGCATCAGCAGATCTACAGTTTTTATCTTGGAAAACTGCTTTCCTTCTGGCAATCATTTCAGCAAGAAGAGTATCCGAGTTACAGGCATTAATGCCAGTGCAGCCTTTTCTTATTTTCCACCAGGATAGAGTGTCACTGAGAACCAATCCTACTTTCATGCCAAAGGTGGTATCCAGGGTATCCTTGAACCAAGCTATTCATTTGCCTACGTTCTTCCCTAACCCACAGAACAAAGGAGAAAAACTTTTGCACACCTTGGATATACACAGACAATTACGCTACTATCTGGACAGAACTAAAACCAACAGAAAAACTGACCAACTTTTTGTAGCATATGCAACGGGGGTGCAAGGAAGAGCAATTTCCAAACAGGCAATTTCAAAATGGATAGGAAATTGCATTCGCTTTTGCTACTCCTTTCATGGAAAGACAGCTCCTGAAAATATCAGGCCTCATTCCACAAGGGACACAGCCACCACTACAGCTTTCCTACGAGGGGTGGCTACCAAGGACATTTTAGAAGCTGCTACTTGGAGCTCCGTGCATACATTTGCCAAGCATTATAATCTTCCTTTATACTCCAGATCCCGAGCAGGGTTTGCAACTGCAGTTCTGCAGGGGATCCTGACTACGCCATCCTTCTCTTAGTGCCTCCTCCCCCCATTTGGCTATGGTATTCTACCCATTTGTTATGACTGCAGATGCATCCTTGAAGGACATAGTACAGTTTTGTACCTACCATAAATGTAGATGTCCGATAGGTATGCATCTGCAGTCAGGATTACCCACCCTCCTTCCCCTCCCCTCTGTGGTATTCCTAGGGTGCTTACCCCTCTTTCAGCTAGCTGGGGGAATCTATTATGGTGTATTTGTTTTTTTGTATAAATGTATATATATATATATATATATATTTTGCTACTGTTTGGAACTTTACAGCATTTATCCAAATTTAGCCTTCCTGGGGGGCACCTGGCATCTGGGGCAAGAAACACTGAGGAAAATGGCGTCGGCTGATGCCTTTATACCCCAGAAGCTCTGACGTCGGGGAAAGTGTGACATCAGCCGAGGCCAGACCCAGACTTTGGAATCCGGCCGAACGAAGGGCTGCCTGAGGCAGGACAACCCATTTGTTATGACTGCAGATGCATACCTATCGGACATCTACATTTATGGTAGGTACAAAACTGTACTTTCTCCATGTCAAGACAAAAAGTGATACAGACGTGCTGTACTAGGAATCACCATAATCTACCAAAAGTCTCATCTAGAACCCAGTCAAAGCCTAAAGTTCATGGGAGCACTGCTCAATGCAAAATCTTGTGTAGCCTCACTTCCCAAGTCCAGAGTTCAAAAGATAAGATTGCAAGTAAGAAAGATAGTTTGCAACACCAGAGTCCCAGCCCACTTGGTCCTTCAGGCTTTGGGGCCAATGGCAGCAACAATAACATTACTACTCTTAGCCAGATATCCCATGAGAATTCTTCAATAGATGCTGGCCTTGCAATGGTCAATACTTCATCTTCCTTTATCTGCTGTGATACAAAGCACCAATATATGCAAAAAAGATCTACTGTGTTAGATTCAATCAGAAGAGGTTCTACTAGGGTATTTATTTGTCCCTTCTGAGCCCAAGGCCTTCATGACCATGGATGCTTCCCTGCTTGGGGGTGCATTACCAGAGAAATACAGTCTAAGGCACGTGGTCCCTCAAAGGCCAGTTTGCATATTAGTGTCCTAGAGTTGAGAGAAAGCTTTTAGCATTGTAGGCCTTTCAGAATGCTCTCCTTTCAGAAACCATTGCAATTCAAGCAGACAACATCAGTAGTTTGGTGCATCAACAAACAAGGGGGAATAAGATCCTTACCCGTTGTGTCAAGAAGCAGTCAGGGTTTGGCAATGTGGGAGATCTCTTCCAACTGCTTTCTTATAGCAATGTATATCCCAGGGAAGTCCAGCATATTAACAGACAAACTGAGTAGGTACATCTTACTACCTCATGAGTGGTCCTCAACAGGAATGTAGTGGAATTAATTTTCTGACAATGGGGCCAACCTGCTGTGATCTCTTTGCATCTCTTCAGAACAACATGTGCAGCAGCTAGTTTGCCCTAATTTCCCCACAGGAGGAGTCACCGAGAGATACTCTTCTTCACAGTTGCTCCCCCCCCCCCCCTCGGTCTACTTTATGCATATCCCCCAATTCCTTTGATTCCAAAGTTCCTAAAGAGAGCTGCCAGGTTGACTAGCAAAGTCATCCTCATTGCAGCCTATTTGCCTTGACAGATTTGGTTTCCCTTCCTATGGCCTTATCTAATTCATCAACCCTGGATTCTTGACAGCTCCCAATAGCCATCATTTATCCAAACCTCCCCAATCTCAAGCTGACGGCTTGGTTTCTCCATTTCCAGTAATAGCCAGACAACCTATACTCTCATCTCTGGTTCACCACATTGTGTTATCGTCGTTTAAACCATCTACAAGGAAGCTTTATGCTAGTAAATGGAAGAGATTTATACAGTGAGCTGGTCAAAATCATACTGATCCTTTTTCTGCCCTGATTCATAGCATTCTTGATTTTTTGGCACTACTTTTTAATCAAGGAGCTAGTGCTTCAACAGTTAAAGCTCAATTGGCAGCAATTTCTAATTTCCATAATGGTTTGATAATTCTTCACTGGCTGCTAATAAACTTTGTAAAACCTTTTTGAGAATCACACTCATTTTAAAACCTCCATTTAAAGATCCTACCTCTCCATGGGATTTTACTCTGGTACTGCAAGGATTGATCCATCAACCTTTTGAACCTGCTTATGACTGTGGTCTAAAATTTCTTTTTTGGAAAACTCCATTATTGTTGGCCATTACTTTTGCCAGACTTATTTCAGAGATTCAGGCCTTGTCTGAGAAGCCCCCATATCTATTTTTCATAAAGATTGGGTTACTCTAAGAATTAATGCATCTTTTTTGCCCAAAATAGTATCAGAGTCCCACATTAACCAGTCCATCAATTTACCAGTTTTCTTTCAAAATTTATTGAACAAAGGTGAATATTTATTACATTTATTGGATGTTAATAGGCAACTGCAATTCTATTCACATAGATCAAGGATATCAGATCTACAGATCAGTTATTTGTTTCACTTATGGATGTGAAACTGGGTAAGCTAGTATCCAAAAATCACAGTAGCCAGATGGCTTAAAGGCTGCATAACCTTTATTTACAACAAATTGAATATCCCCCTACCAAGACGTGCTCATTCAACCAGGTCCCTAGCAACTTCCTCTGTTTTTCATTCAAGAACTTCGATAGATGAAATATGTGCAGTAGCAACTTGGGCTTCCCCCATACCTGTATCTATCATTACAAGTTTGATCTGAAATCAAGAAGTGCAGCATCATTTGGCTGAATGGTGCTTAGGAATATCCTTCCTTGAGTCCACCCTGGGATTAAGATAAATGGGGACTCTGTCCCATCAGTTGAGGACAGAATAAAAATTGATATCAGTGAAAGAAGTTATGTACTTAGTATAACGTTCCATCTGTGTTGTCTATTTTCATTCTTTCTCATCTCCCCACCCACCAACCCCCATCCTTATGGTTTTTTGGAAGAATGAGTGGTAATAAAATTTCTGTATACTCCAACCATGATAAAGCTCTAGATAAGGCCTTGTCTGGCTTTTTTCTATATTTATATTTATGCCTATTGTATGAGAATTACTTATTTATGCTATGGCCAGCAAAGAATATCGAAGGTATTTGGCGTTGGCGCATTCTGGGTGCCATGAGCTTTTGCAACGGTGAAGTTGGATCCTACCCCATCAGTTGAGGAACAATAAAAATGGGCCACACAGATGGAACATTATACTAAGTACATAATTTTTTTTTTTTTTTTTTTTTTTTTTTTTTTTTTTTTTTTTTTTATATACAGTTAAGCCCTCTTCATTATTATCCAGCCCGCAGTCAGACAATCTGACATGTCAGTTGTGTGGCTGAATTAATTTTTGCTTCCTTTTAGCCTGGTTCTTTGTCATGGAGGAGTAAAGCCCTACTTACGACCCCAATGACTAGAGTTGAGTTAGCGGCTCAATTTCTGAACAAAACAGTCTAGGAACTGAGTGAGTGGCTATTAACTTGCGTATCTTGGGGCGGGTGTCTTTTTTTTGGGGGGGGGGGTATTTGCCATCATGCAGGCTGAGGTGTATATAGCAGTGAAATAGCCAATATCGGGAACATGAGCTTGACAGTCTCAAACCAGTGGCTCTAGCCCTTGTCACTTGTAAGGGTGCAGGATGACTTGCACTAACATGAGTTGACATGTTATCCACAAGGGGCAGAATGCCCATGAAGGCACAAACCAACAACTCCATGACTGCCTAGATTATGACCCTAATGGTCTGCTCTCGCCTATATACCAGAGAACACTCAGTCGAGAAAATTGTCTGAGGCATTTGCTTGGTTACTTAAATGTTCGTTCATGTTTTTGTTTGGAAGTCATTTAACTTAGTAGTAACAGTCTCATATCACAATGAGTCATCAGCCTTAATCTCCTCCTCCAACAATTTCTTCGATCTCCCAAAGCTCACACAAAACTCATTTACATCCATTGAATCCTGGCTAAATGATTCCCAACTTCTACTGAACCCCCAAAAAAACAACCTCCTCCTTTTCTCTACAAAACCACCACACATAAATTTTAAAATTTACTTACAAAATAAGACAGAAATCGAACTAGTAAACTCTTCAACACTACTAGGTATAACTATCGACAATAAGCTCACATTTGAGCAATACATCCTTAATTCAATAAAGAAGACCCATTGCAAACTAGGTAAACTATATCGCCATGAAATTTATCTTGACATCAACACCAGAGCTAAGCTAGCCAACACACTACTCATTCCCTCCCTTCTCTATGGAAGCCCAATATTTACCAGCCTACAGTCAAACCTTTTTAATAAGCTTCAAACATGCTATTATAAAATAGCTAAATTTGACACTTGTCTGTCTAATCGTGCCAAGCTATATCTCAGCTCAGCTGGTTTGAATTCCCCCACTACCTACATTACATTCAACTTACTCTTGCCCATAACTTACTATTTAAACTAAGTAACTGCACTGCACTCCAGTCCATCTTACAAGAATACACTCCTACCCGCACACTCATATCCACTAATAAACATCTCTTAAATGTATCCAAACAAAATAAAAGAAGTGGTCAGTGTCTTGTACTCCCACAACATTGTCAAGATATGGAATACCATCCCCTCTCACATCATTTAACTCAGTTCACTCAAAGCCTTTAAAACTGCTCTAAAACACTTTATAAACAGTCTCATCTGTCCATGTACCACAAATCCCAAACCACCATAAACCCTTCTTCCCCTAGCCTCACATAATACCTTTATGACCTCATAAAAACATTCTTGCAGCCACAAGATGTACAGTTTCTGCTCTTTGCCTCTCTGATGATTGCAGCACTATTTTTCCATTTCTGCTTAGATATTTTTCCAATATTTTCATTACTAGTCTCTTTTTAACACAATCAATATTGTATATGTGACTATATTTGTGTAATTCAATGCCATTATTACAAGGAAACACCGTTTGCATATGCTGTAAATATGTGCACCTGTTCCAACAATCATATGTACCTTTTTTGTAGAATTATATATGTTTTTATGCTTTTGTATTATACAATTATACACTGTGGAGCTTTTCTCCCCAGGCCTCCACTGAAAATGGGTCACTTGACCCAGTGGACTTTCCTGGTTAACAAATGTAAATAAATAAATATATAATAAATAAATGAATGTAGAAATCCCGATAGGTAGGATTTCTGCAAATTTTGCAACTTGTACATAGCTTCATAGGAGATTACTAGGCTAACAGCCCAAGAGCCCTTACAGGCCTAGCCATATCTATCCCAAGTTTCCCAATTATCAGTAGCTAGGTGAATGAAATTTGCAGAGGTATAAGCCTATGTTATGGTATCTAATACAAAATATGTATTTGTTACTCGGGTTAATCACAAGAATGTAAAAACAGGTAATATTGTTAGTGTGGAACAACTTATACGTAGAAGTGATGTTTCATTGGCATGTGGAATATTGTATAACTGTTCACTTTTTGTGATATCTGAAAATGTTAAGATAATTTTCACTTCTTTTTTTTTACAAGGATCTAAACCTAAGCCTGGCCGGAGGGTCAGTATGGAAAATTTGGAACTTATGAAGATGACTCCCGAAAAGGTATGTCACTTTTCTTTTACTATAAACTGTTCGATATTATTCGTAGCAAACGTGCTTTTTTTTGAGCCAGCTAATCACTAAAGGTAAGATTTAATTCTCCACAGACCCCCAGTTAAGTACATAAATTTATTTCAGGATTCATCAGATTAACTTTTGCGTGTGTTTTTAAAAAAACTTTGTGCATGCTGATCATCAGGCCACCACTGTGACCACTATTTTTCTTTCATCCATTTTTATGGGGGCAACGGTACAACCAGTGCATGTCTGCAGTATAGGAAGCCAGCAGGCTTATTTTTGTCTTGAAGCTCTTCCATTTCCCTGAGCATGACAGCAATGTCATAAGGGGTGGCTGTGTAGTGGGATGGAGAGAATGCTTGTCACCCCTTCTTTGATAAATGCTGCCACCTTCATTCTTTTTCTTTTCCCAGCAGGGGCTGTAGGCAGAGTTGTATGTACTAAGTAGCACACACATCCAACCCTCCCCCTCTGGTAGAGGCAAGTAGGCTTAACCTCGCTCCTCCAATATTCTAGGATTGTAATGCAGTTTGCACATGTGCGTATAAGGGAACAGTATTGCAGTTTCATATATTATAGATCCCCATTGTAGCAATAAAAGAAAAATTATTTAGGGATTGTATAAACTTTTAATGTCTTACCACAAGAGGTTCTTTGCAGTGGGTCGAACACATGGTACTGCCCTCTCATTTGGTGTTTCTCAAGCACTTGAGGAAGGTGGTGTTGTCGATGGATCATTCCATTTTGTCAGAGGGTGATTCTTCACTGCTTGCTTTAGGAATGTGTCTTGATGAGCTACAATGACTTGGTCTTCAGTGAATGCCTTTCTGAAGTGACAGTCTGACATGCCACTACAGAAGTTGTGTGCTTCAGGTATCTAATATCTGAATCACTGTCTTTTGTACTTTACAGCTTCTGATGTTCCCTTTTCTAAAGTGAGCTTTTCCAGTATTGCTTAGCTTTATGATAGTGTCCTACCTAGTGCTGGTACTACCTAGAATTCAGGCCAGGTATTCTACCCACTGCCAGAGGCTCAAGAGGGAATGAAAAAAAAGGATATTTGAGTAGTCACTGTATCAACTATTCTTCAAGAATTCCTTTTGTGGCATTTTTTTTTCTTGTTTTTGGAAGTTTTTAGCTATTAATTATTTTTATATTTTTTGTTTACCTTACTGTCTGCTGCTGACCAGATAGCTTGCCCTTCTACACTACCCACCTTTGATCCCTATTGAACCTACTTATCCCATCCTGCATAATAGATCTCACTATCCATTTTTCTTCAAACCTTTTTAAGATTCTCATCAGGCTCCTCCTCTTAACCAAAATTCCACTCCTGGTACTAAATTACTTAAGATCTCATTTGCTGCTCAGTCGCTATGGACGTAGATTTCTAGGCTCTGGATTTTGGAAGGCTTTTGGGCTTCAGATAAATGTTTTCTTTCATATATTTCTTTCCTTTTGTGATTGTTTTTCTTGTAGTTCTTCTATTTTCCCTATCGTTTAACAAATAAAAAAAATTGGTCTTTAGCCTATATAGTTTTTATTACAGTAGTTTTTGTTGTTAGTCTGTTTCTGCTACTACTACTACTACTATTAGTGTTCCAGGTTTCTTTCAGTTTAACATCAGGTTGACAGAAGCTGTCCAGCTTCAGAAAGTGTATTGGACATAAAATTCCTAGCCAGGGTGCCCATTCTAAATGTGTATGTTGCCTAGGTGCTTCCCACCTTGATGAGGACTATCCTGCCTGTGCTGCCTTTGGGGGCAAGTCCTTTGGATAGACATCATAAACTTGTGTTCAGGAGTTTTCTTCCTGCCACAGTGGGAGAAGTTCCCTATCCCAGTCATCGTCGTCTTGCCCTTTATTGAAGAAGACCTCAGATAAGAATAAAGGAGAAAGGTCTAAAGCTAAGGGGGGAAAGAGAAAAGAGAGAGAGTGAGAGAGAAGAATAAGGGATAGGAGAAGGACTGAGACAAAGAGAAGGATTTTTGCAGGAAGTTTTACCTGGAGAGATCGAGTCCATCCAGTCTAGCCCCAAAGATTTCCAAGCCACTATATCCATTCCCAGCTCTGGATTCTTTGATTGTTAGATATCCTACCCTTCCATTTCTAGGGCCTACAGAAACTGGTAGCCCCAGGCTTAGATCACCTTTCTTGCTGGAAAGGTCCTTCCAGACGGTGTCAAGGCCGTTATTCATGACTGGAGTCTTTCCTGTGGTGATGTTGACAAAATGATGAAGTTTTTGAGGACCCAGGTACAACTGGGGGTTCTTCCGGTGCAGACTTCCTTTACTCCCCGGTGATCATCTTTCTTTCCCTGGTCTAACCTTCAGGTTTGGAGCACTTTGATCCACGTGGACCCGGAGGATTGCTCATGTCTGATCTGAAGTACTGGACTTTGTCAACTCTATTTCTCTGACCTGGTCTACTCTGGGCACCTCAACTCTCAGTGGGTATTGGAGCTGATAGGTCAGAGCTGGAGTCCTGAGATCTTTGCCAACTCCATAGCTTTGGATCAGGCTGTTCCTTTCTGTGCTTTGGCTTGGCTCCGACATCAGCTTCAAAACCAAACCAGATGGGTTCTTGGAGCTTGTCTTTGTCAAGCTCTTTGGATCCTGTGTTGGGACCTGATTTAGCATTGGCATTCAAGGCCTTCAAGAGCGTACTCTGTCATTCAAGGCCACAAGTTTCCCTTCCCCACTCAGATCTCCCCCTGGCCCTACAGTGATCCCCCCCCCCATTCTCAGAGTTCTTCAGGTCGTCTGTCCTCTCCAAGTCACATCGGGACAGCCAGCCCCTCATAGTCTTAAGACAGTTAACACTCTGGATTCTGCATCTGCTTTGGAGTCTTCCCCTGAGAATCCCACTGAGGAAGTCTAATGAAAGTATGCACAAAGAAAAGGCACAGGGACTCTTGTCAGGTGTCCCTCTCTCTCTCTGAAGATACTGATTTCAATGAAGGGGAGGGAGTCCCCCTTGAAGATCTCTCCTATGGTGAGATCCTTGAGCTAGTCGGATGGGGGAAGCCAACCAAGATCCCCTTCCTGGAGGAATCCGTATTCCTTGAGGCTTTTGAATTCTCCTGTTTTTTTTTTCCTGGTGGTCCCTCCTGCTGATGAACTTGACTCAGTTTCAAGGGAGGTGTGGAAGAAACCAGATGTGGTTGAACCAATCCACAAAAACCTGACAAAATCCTAGTTGTCCTGACTGAAATCACTGTAGCAGTATTCCTAACATATCGGTTGTCACTGCTGACGTCCACCCAGGTTACCAAAGCTTTACCTTCCTGAAGTTATATATCCAGTGCATGACCTTGTATATGTTGGGGTGTATAGATTGATGTATGACCATGGATCCCCAGACTATCTTGCCGCCAGCATGTTGTGCATCAGTTGAACTGACTGCCCTTTGGTCATTGGAATATTTGCTTCAGTCATTTATTCAGAGAAGTGCCCCATTGGGAAGTAACTTTCTTACTTGCACTGTTTTGTTGGAAGGTGTTGGATATCAGCTAGAAGAGGTAAGTTGAGTGCAGTATTGAAATTCCATACAAGAACTTACATACCAATCATCTCTCTTGCCTAGATCAGGAACATGATCACAATACATGCTCGATCATTTGTTCCCACAACCCTTAGGTCAAGGATTTCCTCCACAGTTTTCTTGAGACTGAGCATCTTGGCCCAGTCCAAGATGGCTGAATCCATATACTCTGTCCCTCTTCTACTGAAGAAAAAGCTAAAAGGGTTCAGAATGGATCTGTAGTCCAACATGTAAGACTTTGACTAGTAGAAGTTAGACAAGGTTCTGAACCTCCACATCTCACCCAGGTGGACATTGCACCTAAAAGTAAAAAAATAGAAGACTAGGCATGTGGCCTCTTCCTCAGCAGCTAGGTGGAAAGGAATAGCTGGATTTCTCATAGGGGTTGCTCAAAGCTAACTAAGTTTTTGACCCCTCTCTTGTTTGGGTCTCCACAACCCCAAACTACTCCTCAAAAACATGCCATGATTTCCCCTTCTTTTGAAGAAGAACAAGACTTGTGATTCTGAACATTATCTAAGCTATTCCTCTCAGCTGCATTCTCCAAGACAGATATATTCGGATAAAGCGACTGTCACCAGATGCCTCCTATTAAGGAAGTTTCCTTTGGAGAGGCTATCCAGAACATGATGAAACATTCTGAATGGCAATCCACTCATATCTCTGATGTTCAGAAGAGGTATTTTAACTTCTTTGAATCCTGTCCTTGAGACTTTCCAGGACACATTTCATTCCACCTCTTCTGCACCTGATTCTCAGCCATCAGCTTCTAAACACCAGAAATGTTTTACAAGGTACACGATGACCCAAAATACCTATACAAGAATCCAGTGTCTCTCTCTTCAAGACAATCCTTCTAAGCTAGCGCTCTACATATGGACAAGTGTAGTAGGGCTATGGAAAGAAGAGGAAAGAAAGTTTACACCTCCACTGCCCTTGTTTTCAGGGCAGTTAACTACCAGACTCAGATGACAAAATACTTGATCTCAGACTTGCACTCCGTAAACAAAATTATGCAGGACCATCCTACAGCAGATTCAAAGCAAAAAATGCAGTGTGTACCTCCTTCATTAGACTGAATCATAGGACATCTGAGAAACAAAGAAAAACTCCATATGAAAAGGTACTCTGACAAACCCCATAAGGAGCCTCCGGGGGGGGGAAGCCTGCTTTGGAAGTAAAACTCTGTAACCCACCTTTGCAGCACCCCTCCCCCTGCTCTCATAACCATTACTCCTCTTTCCTAAAGGCTGTCAGTCTTCCTGGCCAGGTGAGATACCTTTATCACACACAAGTGGGTCCGATCCATCATCGAATATGGTTATACCATGTCCTGGAAAAATATTCCCCCTCTGAAAGGCACGCCACAACCTCCTGACAACCAAATGTCCCTTCTTACCCCAAGTATTCAAGACCTCTAGACTCAAGGCACCATCTATCAGATCCCAAAGGACTTCATGGGAAAAGTATTTTATTCCAAGATTTTTCTAGTACAAGTAAAGGTCAGTGGAGACCATCCTAAACCTACCTGTCCTAAAAATTTACCTGAAGTTACCATCATTCAAAATGCTGTTTAAACACTCTCCTGCCTTTCATTCTTCCCCAGGTTTTCTTAGTGTCATTAGATCTGAAGGATGCCTACTTACATATACTTATTTCTCCTTCTTGCAGGAGATTCCTCAGGTTTTCCTCTGCCTCCTCTCATTTTCAGTTTACTCCTGTACCATTTGGTCTTTGTATAGCTCCAAGGATGTTCACAAAGTATATAGCAGTCAGAGAATCCAGATTTTCCCCTACCTGGATGACCTATTGATCCATGCTCACTGTCCAGAAATTATTTTTCAGCACCTACACTTCACCCTGCACATCCCGACAGGTCCAGGATTCACTATAAACTACTAAAAAAAAACCATGTCCCCTACACAGGACCTCGTTTTCCTGGACTGCAAACTGGACACACAAAAATGCATGCTTTCTTCCCCCAGGAGAAAGTTTAGTCTGTCCAGTTTTCTTCCAAAGTCTGTCCTCCACTTCCCATTGCTCAGCAAGAGAGAGATGCTAAGAATTTTGGGGTTCACAGCAGCCACCATCCCCTTCCTTCCCTTGGACAAACTTCACATGAGGAAAATCCAGTGATACCTGAAATCTTTGTGGTCCCAGCAATGTCACCCCTTGGACACCCTGATTCCCCTTCTCTCTTGTCTCAGAAAGAAGCTACTTTGGTGGAAGGCACAGGTCATCCTCAACCCATGACTGCCATTCACTCTACCTCCTCAACAGGTTCACATAGCCACTACAGACGAGATGCAGGGGGCGCATTAGTAGGATCACATTGCGTGCAGGGCAAATGGCAGCCTCATTTCCTAATTAAACATATCGATCTGAAGGAAATGAAGGCTCTTGTACAAGCTCTTCAGATATTTGCCTACATTTGGAAACCCAGGACACTCCTAGTGTACACTGACACCAACACAGTCTTGTGGTACATAAACAGGAAGACACAAGGATTTACCTATTTTGCAAGTTAGCATAGGACAATAACGCTCAGAGCCAAAGACATCCCTTCTCAGGACAGTGTGCTAGCAGATGCCATAAGCTGCTCCCTGGAGGGCCCCCAGAAATGGAAGTTTAACAGAGATTTTCCAAATGATCACCCTTCAGTCTTTGGGTCCTCTCCGAGTTCCCAACAGAACATCAGCTTCCCCAGTTCTGCACCAGAGACCCTTGATGTTCTTCGTGTTTCACTGTTGCAGTCATTATATTTGGGGTTATCTGCTTGCAGGTAGCTCTCAGTCGGCCTGATTAACAAAGTCTTGGTCCTGCGTCGATTACTGTCCCTTCTTCCATGACGTCAGGTCATCAGGGGTATAAAACATGCAGCCGACGCCATTACATCAGTCTTTCTTGCCATGCGGTGTCCGAAGCAGAAGCAGTTCGCAAGTGCCGGTCGGCCGACTCCTGAAATTTTCATTGTTGAGTTTCAGAAACAAAGTCTTCAACTAAAGCTAAGTACCCCGTTGGGGAAACTTTATCAGGCTATATTAACATCTACATGTCTTAATTTGAGTAATACTAACTATGTTAATTTTGAAGAAGCAAAATTGAGTAGTATTCCCTTATATATATCTGTATACAATGATTGTTATCCGATTATCAGGGATATTATTCAGAGGAATTGGGATATTGTATGCAAAGACAAAAAATTGGGATATTTGTTCAGGGGGGATGTGAAATTTGTGTATAAGAAAGACGCATCTTTTAAGAACAATTTTGAGAGGCACGACATTTTCAAGAAAGAAACCACATGCAGGCAGATAGGAAATTTTAAATGTGGTCGATGCACCATATGTCCCTACATTTATTGTACTAGTGAAAATATTGTTGTTAACACTTATAATATTAAATTAAGGGGGCATTATAATTGCTATACATCCAACGTTGTATACCTTGCTCTATGCCAGGATTGTGACTCATTCTATGTCGGTAAGACTTCCCGACATTTTAGGGATAGAGTGAGGGAACATCTTTCTGATATTGAAAATCTCAAAACAACCAATGCACTTGCCAGGCATACACTAGGTAATGCTGGACATAAATTTAAGTTTTGCATTATACAGAATGTAGTATATGATGGACAAGGTAGGGTTACTATATTTGATTTGGATATTTATGAATTAAAATGGCAGATACTTTTAGACGCATGTAACACACCAGGGCTTAATGAGTGTTGTACCATTAAGCCTGTTTTGAAAAGTATTATGGCAAAAGGTAGATAGTTTGTGTCAACACAATGCATAAGTATTTTTCATAGTAATCAGTCATGTACTTGTTAGTTTGTTAAGTATTTATATTACAGTTCATTTATTCAAATACATATATATATATATATATATATATTTTTATTAATAATTTTTACCATTAATTTTATCATTTATGTTTTTCATATATATTTTTTTCATACACATATTTCATTTTTCATTTTAATGTTATCTGTACAGTTTATTATATATGATAAGCAACAAGTTTTGGCTTCAATGGATTCTTGGTATTTTATTATTTGATACTGTCTGTTTAAACAGATTCACTGATTTTATTGGTATGATTACGCTTAATTGATCCAATTAAGCGTAGGGTAATGTATATTTAAGGAGTGAGGCATTTGATGATTGTTATCTGATGAAGTTCGTTACTGAACGAAACCTAGGTCATCTTTGTTTGTTCTTATCAATAAATCGTATTTGGATCATTCTTTTGCCTTGGAATTTTTGGTGCAAGTTTGATGTAAGCAGATTGACTGTTGGCGTTAACTCCTGGTGACCTGGACATCCTTGTTACGTGGCTTACTAGTTCGTTTTTGTTGTGCCTTGGTTTAAACTTTTTGTTGCTCCTTACCAGTGTCAGTAAAAGTTAATAATTATATTACTTGTGGAAAGCAAATACCTCATAAAGATTTTCATTCGTATTGTATTCCTTGCCTAGGCCCTGACCATGACTTACCTTGCTGTCGGTTTTGCGCTTTATTTAATCAGCGAACTATCCGTCGTTGGTATATTTTCGCCTCTAAATATTTCGGTTCTCGGTTTAATTATCCAGAAATGTCGTTGGTTAGCCATTCTACTACCGGGATTCCAAAAAAAATGCAAAGATAAAGACAGAGACAAGCCGCTGAGGTCCAAAACTGCTGACGACGCTTCTCCTAAGCCAGTCACCAGTTCGCCGGTACTCAGTGAGGCGCTTTCGCAGCCCCTGATACCAGCTACTTCTGATTCACAGGCCTCTACTGAGACCCATTCGGAGTCCGGTATGCCGCGAGATGCTTCAACTATGGAACTCGTGGATGTCTCTACCTTGGATGGGTCTGGAGCTGCTGTGCAGGCACCGGCTTCTGAGGGTGTATTCAGTCCTATGGACTTGCATATTAAACCGACGCCACCTTCTTCACTTAGGCCTAATTCTCAAACCATGCCTAAAAAAAACGACACCCAGGCCACATGCTCAGGCCTCTATGCCTAAAAAACAAATAATAAGAATGGCTGAAGATTTAATAACTCTAATCGGGGATAGCCACCCCACCCCCCGCCCCCACCTTTCTAAGAGGCCTAGGACTGAAGTTGTTTATGAATCTTCTGACCAGGATTCTGTTTTTTCTGATTCTTCTGATGATCTGGATTTGCCCTTATCTACTTATGAGGATTCGGATGCAGAGGACTCCATTCCCTCTACTTCTCCTCCAGAGGATTTTTCTTTTGGGGAAACCTTGCATACTCTAAGAGAGCATTTCCACTGGGAAAGCCAGGATTTTTCTGATTCAAAAAAGAGGCTTAGGGATTTCGTATTCCGACCTCCGCACAGGCCTTCAGCTATTCCTCCTGTACTAGACGTTGTTGATGCTTTTTCGGAATCTAGTTTTGCCCCTAATTCCTTGCCTCCTGCTCCCAGAAAACCTGACAGATACTACAGGGTCCCTGAGTCACACAAGTTCCTTTTTAAAAATCCTATTGCGGATCCAGAGACTATTTTACAGAGTCCCAAGGGCATTAAGGCTTCTACTACTACAAATCCTACCCCTTCTGATAGAGACTCCAGGGTGCTGGATAGATGGGGTAAGACAGTTTACACTTCTGCAACCTTGGCCATTAGGGTTTTAAACTGCCAGTTTCATATGTTAAAGTATCAGCAACATGTTATTGGTTTGCTTAAACAGAAAATGTTGATTCCTGACTCTGTGGAAAATAAAGAATTACAGGATTTAATGCATTCTGCTGAACAAGTTGAAAAACATACTTTGCAATGTGGTTTTGATTCAGTAGAGGCCTCATGCAGGACTGCTGTTACTGGGTCTGTGCTCAGAAGGCATGCTTGGCTAAAGGAGCAATCCTTGCCTGATCATGTTAAAGCTAAATTGTTAGATGCTCCCTTGAAGCAGGACCGCCTGTTTGGCAACAAGGCTGAAGAAGTTCTAAAAAAGATGGAAGATAAAGCTAAATCTGTGCAAACTGCTAAAGATTTCTTACAAGTTCAGCCTCCTAGATTTAGTAGGCACTGGCCCTCTAGGAATCGGTCCTTTCCAACCCCTTCCAGGTCTTCTCAAGCCAAACCCAGACACAGCAAAAGCCCCAGGTTTCAGTCCCAGGGGACACACAGGACTAAGCAGTGGGGGGCCTCCACTTCCAAATCTAGGAGTAATAAGACTCCCCCTATGGTAAAGTATCTCAATGACTTCCGTTTAAAATTTCCAAGCACTTATCAACTGACTGCCCCTTTAGGGGGAAAGATTGCTCTTCATGCAAAGAACTGGGAACTCATTACCCAGGACATATGGGTTTTAAATATAGTGTCCCAGGAGATATAGATTTCTCTTCTACACGTTGCCAACACCAAGCGGGTGGCCAGAGGCCCAAAAACAAGTACTTTCTCTCTTAAGCATGGGGACTATTCAGCTGGTACTGGAAGAGGAAAAGGGGCAAGGTTTCTACTCGAGACTTTTCCTGGTATCCAGAAAAGACAATTCATGGCGTCCTATCCTGGACCTGTCTACCCTAAACACCTTTTTGGAAATTCCAAAATTCAAGATGCTGACTCTTCACCAATTACTTCCTAAGCTAGGCAAAGATGCCTGGTTGGCAACACTAGATTTAAAAGAAGCATACCTGCACATCCCATTCAGGGAATCTTGCAGACGATACCTACGCTTCAAAGCAGGCTACATGCATTATCAGTTCTCTGCACTGCCCTTTGGCTTATCTACTGCGCCCAGCGTATTCACAAAGTGCCTAGCTCGTTATTGCATTTTGCAGGCAGAGAAATATTCAAATATACCCGTACCTGGACAATTGTCTGATTCAGGCAGAAAGCCAGGACATACTATTAAAACATCTGGCAGTCGTAAAGAAACTTCTAACCTCACTGGGGTACACCATAAATGAAAAGAAATCTCATCTAGTATCCTGCCAACAGATTGTATTCCTGGGAGCAAGCTTGAACACAACTTCCCAGATGGCTTACCTCATGCCAGAGAAACAAGTTTATTTGACAACCTACTTCAAACTACTGGCTACAAAGACCCAGCTATCTGCAAGGAAAATTTTGCAAGCCCTGGGGTTCATGGCCTCTTTTATTCTACTAATTCCATATGCATGACTGCATATGAGGAAACTACACTGGTATCTGAAAAGCATACGGTGTCAAGATTCTCAGGGCCTGGAATCAATAATTCCTATCATTCCTTGTATAAAGACAGAGTTCCTTTGGTGGGCAGAGGCCTGCCACCTCAACAAGGAGCTCCCTTTCAATCTGCCCCCTGCCGCCCAAACCTTAACAACAGATGCATCAGACTATGCATGGGGAGGCTCACTTGGTAGGGCAGTGCATTCTGGGCAAATGGAACCCGAGTCAGATGCACCTGCATATCAACCAAAAAGAAATGTTAGCTGTACAGAATTCCCTGACAACCTTCAAGGACCACATCCTTCCAGGACAGTTGGTAAAGACAGACAACACCACAGTTGTGATACATAAACAAGCAGGGGGGAACCCACTCGTACCCTCTCTCCAGACTAGCCATGGCTCTGTGGAACACAACCTTGAGCTACCAAGTGCACCTACAAGCTCAGTTCCTGCCAGGCAAGTTAAATTCACTAGCAAACAACCTAAGCAGAAATCTCATGGACCCACACAAATGGAAACTGGAACCAAAAATATTCAACCTCTTGAGGAACAAATGGGGTACTCCAGAGATAGATATGTTTGCCTCCCCCCAGAACTGCCAGTTGGACAAATTCTGCACAAAGACTCCTTACAGCCAAGCTTGGAAAGTGGATGGCCCTGTCCTTTACCTGGGAAAGCCTCTCAGTTTATGCCTTTCTCCTCTGCCTCTCCTCTCGAAGGTTCTGCTAAAGATCAAACAGGACAAACCAAGGACAATACTTATTGCACCAGACTGGCCTCGCCAGCACTGGTACCCCCTCTTTTGCAGCATGATATTGCTGGACCCATGGCACCTACCTCAGACACCTTCCCTGCTGTCCCAGCAGGCAGGCCAGATTCTGCACCCTCAGCTTCAAACCTTGCAACCTGGCTAATTCCTTGAGATCTCCAATAGCATCCCTCAGTAAGCAGGTGCTAGATGTCATTCTGGAAGCAAGGATTCCTAGTACTAGAAAATCCTATGCTGAAAAGTGGAAAAGATACTGTTCCTGGAGACAAACCCAGGGTATGGGCACTACAGTGCCCGGTTTACTTCATGTTTTTCAGTACTTGACAGAAATGCTCCACAAGGGCCTATCCTTCTCGTCAATTAAAATTTATGCCTCTGCAATTTCAGCACATTATAATACTGAACCACCCCTCTCCTCTCACCCCCAATTAAAGCAATTCCTCAGAGGGGCTAAAATTTTAAGATCCCCCAGGCGAGCCCCTACTCCAGCCTGGGACCTTAACTTTGTATTGGAAAAGCTCACTCTCCCTCCATTTGAACCAACTGCAACTGAAGAGTTGAAATTCCTTTCTTGGAAAACAGCCTTCTTTCTAGCCATCACTTCAGCAAGAAGAGTGTCTGAATTGCAAGCCCTCATGGCAGTGGAGCCCTTCATTATTTTCGATGCAGACAGGGTTTCCCTCAGGACTAACCCTTTTATGCCCAAGGTGGTGTCTAGTATGGCCCTAAATCTGTCCATTCATTTGCTTACATTCTTCCCTAATCCACAAAATAACGGAGAACGAATTCTGCACTCTTTGGATGTGCACAGACAAGTTAGATTTTATTTGGACAGGACTAAGCCTCTCAGAAAATATGAACAGCTGCTAGTTGGCTTTGCTGCAAGGGCAGAGGGGGAAGGCCATTTCAAAGCAAACCATTTCTAAATGGATAGCTCATTGCATTAATTTCTGCTATAAGCACCATGGAAAGCCTACCCCACAGGGGATAACATCACATTCCACCAGGGCTGCATCTTCCTCTACAGCCTTTCTCAGAGGGGTCCCTACCAGGGACATCCTAGAAGCTGCTACCTGGAGCTCTGTACATACCTTCACCAAGCATTACCACATGCCTATTTTTTCTAAATCTAGAGCTGGTTTTGCCACTGCAGGTGTTCATCGTGTTACACTGCTGCAGTCATCACACTTGGGTTATCTGCTGTCACTCAGTCCCGCAGGCGGCCTGAGTTCAAAAGTCTTGGTCCGGCGTCGGTTGCGGTCGCTTCTTCCCTGACGTCAGTGCGACAGGGGTATAAAAGAGGCAGCCAACGCCATTTTCTTCAGTCTTTCTTGCCGCGTGGTGCCCGAAGCAGAAGCAGTTCACAAGTGCCAGTTGGCCAACTCCTGAGATTTTCCAATCGAATTTCAGACCGAAGTCTTCTCTAAAGCTAAGTACCCCATTGGGGAAACTTTTCTTGCCTCAGACCGATGTCTGACAAAGTTAATAATTGCATTTCTTGTGGGAAGCAAATACCTCCTAAGGATTTTCATTCTTATTGTATTCCTTGCCTAGGCCCAGACCACGACGTCACAGGTTGTCGGTTTTCTGCTAGGTTTAACAAACGTACTATTAAACGTCGGGCAGAATTTGCCTGACATTATTTTGGCAGAAAGTTTAATTACAGCATGCCGTCGGAGCAACTGACTGGGATGCATAAAAAACGCAAAGATAAAGACAGGCAGCCGAGACCCAAACCAGGTACCGAGGCCTCTGCTAGGCCAGTCGCCGGTTCTCCGGTTTTCAGTGAGGCGCCTACGCAGCCCCTGACGACCACAGATTTGGAACCACAGGCTGCCTCTCAGACGGAGATTGCTGGGCCTCAGGAGCCTTTGCCTTTAGGCCCTGCTGACGCCATTCCTGAAGGGGAATCCGAGGTTGTCGACAGGCCATCAGTTGCTGAAGGTATCTTTAGACAGACTACTCTTACTACCAAGTCCTATGCCAAGTTAAAAACTCCTTTAAAGGTAAGGAAGCCTGTTCAGCAGTCTCCTGTACAGGGCCCTATGCTTAAGAACCAGATTCTTAAGATGGCTGAAGATTTAATTACCCTTATCAGGGGTTCCCATCCCCCTCCATACAGAAGGCCTAGACAGGAGGAGGACTATGCTTCTTCGGACCAGGTTTCCATTTCCTCAGCTTCCTTTGAGGAACAGGATTACTCCTTGCCACCTTACGAAGACTCTGATGCTGAAGAGTCTATACCCTCAGCATCTCCCCAGAAGACTACTCTTTTGAGGAAACATTGCACACCATGAGGGAACATTTCCACTGGGAAGGCCAAGATTACTCTGATTCAAAGAAAAGACTCAGTGAGTTCCTTCTCCTGCCTCAGCACAGACCCCTGGCAATCCCTCCTGTTTTAGACATTTTGGATGATGTTTATTCAGAATCTAGCCTTAACCCAGATTCATTACCTCCTACACCATCCAAACCAGACAGATATTAGAGTCCCTGACTCGCACAAATTTTTATATAAAAGCCCTGTTGCAGACCCAGAAACCATTTCCCAGGGTCCCAAAGGGGTTAAGGCCTCTATTGCTAAAATCCTGTACCTTCTGAAAGAGATTCAAGAGCACTAGACAGATGGGGAAAGGAAGTGTATACTTCTGCCACTTTAGCTATGAGGGCTTTAAATTGTCAATTTCACATGCTGAAATGCCAGCAATATTCGATGTCTCAGTTAAAACAGAAAATGCTCATTCATTCAGAGCAACCTGACTTTAAGGAAATGCAGGATTTGTTGCATGCAGCAGAACAAGTGGGAAAGCATACTTTGCAATGTGGATTTGATTCATTGGAAGCTTCTTGTAGAGCAGCTGTCACAGGGTCTGTTATACGTAGACATGCTTGGTTAAAAGAGCAAACTTTACCTGAACATGTTAAAACTAAGTTATTGGACGCACCTTTACAGAGGGATGTTTTATTTGGTGTTAAGGTTTTAAAGAAAATGGTGGCAAAGGCAAAATCTATGCAGACAGTCAAATATTTTTTAGAGGTACAACCCCCTCGTTTCAGCAGAAATTGCCCAACTAAGAACTGGTCCTTTCCTGCTTCAGACAGACCACAGAGGGGCAAATACAGATGCCCAAGGGGCAGAGGTCAGCCACAAGGCTCCTACAAGCCTAGGCAATGGCCTGCTAGAACTCAAACAGGAGGAGAAGATAGATCTCAAACTTTCAGAAAACAGTCACAATGACTTTCCACTCAGTCTGCCAAGCAAAACTTTTCTGGCAGCCCCTTTGGGAGGAAAACTAACACTTTTTTCAAAAAATTGGCACATCATCACAAAAGACAAATGGGTTCTAAATATTGTATCTCAAGGTTACAGATTCCACTTTCACACTTTACCAAGGATAAGAGGAATGCCAAATCTTCCACCAAATCAATGGGCAGAGGCTCAAAGACAAATTGCAGCTCTCATGGACATGAGAGCCATTCAAGAGGTACCTACACAGGAGCAAGGACAAGGATTTTACTCAAGACTATTTCTGGTTCCACGAAAGGACAAAGCCTGGAGACCCATTCTAGACCTCTCAATTCTGAACACATAACTGGAGGTCCCCAAATTCAAGATGCTCACACTTCAGCAGCTTCTTCCCATGCTGGGCAAGAAGGCTTGGCTAGTAATGTTGGACCTCAAGGAGGCATACCTGCATGTCCCAATCAGACAAAATTGCAGAAGATACCTCCGATTTATAGCAGGTACAGCGCATTAACAATTCTCTCCACTGCCCTTTGGCTTATCTACTGTGCCCAGAGTATTCACAAAATGCCTGGCACCAGTAATTGCATACTGCAGACAGAGGAATTCAAATATATCCATACCTGGACGATTGCCTTATTCAAGCAGAAGCAAGGACATTCTTTTAAAGCATCTGGCGTTTGTAACAAAACTACTGAGTTGCCTGGGGTACACAGTAAACAAAAAGAAATCAAAGCTAGTGCCCTCACAACAGATAATATTCCTGGGTGCCAGCTTAAATACAACGGCCCAGATGGCTTATCTTACGCCAGACAAGCAAAGACAACTGACTCAATATTTCAATATGATGGCAGCATTAACCCAACTCCCTGCAAGGAAAATCCTGCAGGCCTTGGGGTTCATGGCATCCTGCATACTACCAATTCCATATGCCAAACTGCATATGAGGAAATTACAATGGTACCTGAAAAGCGTATGGACTCAACACAGCCACAGCTTGGAAACAGTAATACCACTCATTCCCTGCCTTCAAAAGGAGTTTCTATGGTGGGCTCAAGCATGTCACCTCAACAAGGGTCAGCCTTTTGCCTTGCCTACAGCAAGGCAGACAAAAACAACAGACTCATCGGATTACGCCTGGGGAGCACACATGGCAGGACAGTGCATTCAGGGCAAATGGTCTGCAGATCAAGTGCATCTTCACATCAATCAAAAGGAGATGCTAGCTGTGCAAAATGCCCTAACAGCTTTCAAGGACCTCTTACATCCAGGACAACTTCTAATAAAGACAGACAACACCACAGTAATGTGGTACATAAACAAGGGGGAACACATTCCTACCCCTTATGCAGGCAAGCAATGACCTTGTGGAACACAGCACTGACTTACCAAGTTCAACTACAAGCACAATTCCTGCCATGAAAGAAAAACACATTGGCAGACGAGCTTAGCAGAAATATCATGGATCCACACGAGTGGAAACTAGATCCACAAGTATTTACAATGATAACTCAAAAATGGGGAATCCCAGACATAGATCTATTTGCCTCCCCCCAAAACTACTAACTATGAAAATTTTGCACAAGGACATACCACACACTAGCTTGGAAAGTGGACACCCTCTCATTCAGTTGGAAAATATTAACAGTGTATGCCTTCCCTCCACTACCTCTACTGGCAAAGGTGTTGCTGAAGGCCAGATCAGAGAGGCCACAAATGATCCTCATTGCTCCAGACTGGCCACACCAACACTGGTATCCAATATTAAGGAACATGGCGCAAGGCCCTCCATGGATTTTACCTCAATTTCCACACCTACTGACTCAGCAAAACAATCAGATTCTTCACAGTCGGCTCAAGACTTTACTTCGGTTATCTGCCATGCAGCCAGATTTAATCAGTCAACACTTCTCTGTAAGGATGTCATGGATGTCATTTTGGAGGCCAGGAGACACAGCACTAGGAAAACCTACTCAGATAAATGGAAAACATTCTGCACCTGGAACCAGGCTAAAGGCCAAAATCCTCTAATCCCAAATATTCCTCAGATACTGCAATATTTAACTGAGATGCTGCACAAAGGCCTTTCCTTTTCTTCCATTAAGATCCATGCTTTAGCCATTTCAGCTCATTACAACACGGATCCTCCCATATTCTCACATCCATTACTAAGACAGCACCTCAGAGGGGCTAAGAATATAAGACCGCCCCGAAGACCTCCAACTCCAACTTGGGACCTCAACTTCGTTTTGGAAAAACTAACACTGCCACCTTTCGAACCAGCTTTTTCAGCCGATTTACAATTCTTGTCCTGGAAAACTGCTCTGCTGCTGGCAATTACCTCAGCACGAAGGGTCTCAGAGCTACAGGCCCTAATGGCAGTGGAGCCCTTCATCATTTTTGATCAAGACAGAGTTTCCTTACGAACTAACCCTTCCTTTATGCCAAAGGTAGTATCCAGTGTGGCTCTAAACCAGACCATTCATTTACCCACTTTTTATCCGAGCCCCCAGAATAAAGGGGAAAGGCTCCTTCACTCTTTGGACATTCACAGGCAATTACGTTTCTACTTGGATAAGACTAAGACTTTCAGAAAATCTGACCAACTGTATCTTATGCTGCAGGTTCACAAGGAAAGGCTATTTCCAAACAGACCATTTCAAAATGGATAGGACATTGTATCCGTTTCTGCTACACACACCATGGAAAAACTGTACCTGGTAACAATAGGCCCCATTCCACTAGGGCTACAGCAACCTCAGCAGCCTTCCTCAGAGGGGTACCCACCAGGGATATTTTGGAGGCTGCAACTTGGAGTTCTGTGCACACTTTTACCAAGCACTACAACATTCCTCTATATTCCAAAAGCAGAGCTGGCTTTGCCACTGCAGTTCTGCAGGGCATCCTAGCCTCTCCTAAGCCTGTTTAGTACCAACCACCCTGCCTTAGCTTTGGGATTCAACCCAAGTGTTATGACTGCAGCAGTGTAACGCAATGAATGTAGTACAGTTTTGTACCTACCATAAATGTAGATGTTCGAGTGTTCACACTGCTGCAGTCCAGGTTACCCTCCTTCCATCCCCTACCTGGGTTTTACTTATACCTCTTTCTAGATACAATCTATATGATGTATTTCTATGTGGTGTATTTGCTTACAGCTGCAGCTGTTGTTTCCTACTCATGTATGTTTTCATAGGATTATGTATTGCTTTCCTATTTGGGGGCACCTGACATCTGGGGCAAGAAAAACTGAAGAAAATGGCATCGGCTGACTCTTTTATACCCCTGTCGCACTGACGTCAGGGAAGAAGCGACTGCAACCGACGCCGGACCAAGACTTTGGAACTCAGGCCGACTGCGGGACCGCCTGACGGCAGATAACCCAAGTGTGATGACTGCAGCAGTGTGAACACTCGAACATCTACATTTATGGTAGGTGCAAAACTGTACTTTCTCCAGGGCTTAATAGCTGTCCCTAATGCTCTCTAACTTCCTCCTCCCTTCATTAGCTTTGAGAATCAACCCAAATGTAATGACTGCAACAGTGAAACACGAAGAACAATAGTACACTTGTGTATACTTACCATAAATGTAGATGGTGTATTAGCTTTTTGATGGAGGTGTAACATAACATCTGATATTGTTAATCCTCGTTCATTCCTTACGCATGGGTATCGGTTCCGACCTCGGAACCGAGCCAGCCATTTTCCAAGCTTGCATCAGCTTCAAACTCTCAAGCTAAACTCTTACCCACAACCCCCTCTCCCTGTTACCTCAGATTTCGTTTGCTGTGTTGCCATTCGGTCATGTCAAGCTGCTTCTCTTGAGCTAAGTACAGTTATTTGTTGTTTAATAGTCTTTCATATTACTTTTCTGTCAGAAAAGTTTCTATTTCTTTGTGTCTTACCCTATCGCATCTAGCATATATATTTTCTTCAGGTTTTTCTGCTCTTTTCTCTACTTTTTTACCGCGAGGTATTCTCTCTTTACCATCGTTGGTAATCCTCCCCCTTTTTTCTCATACCTTCAGGTATTCTTTGGTACCCTTTTCTGTTAATTATTTTGCTGTCATGGCAGATAAGAAAGGTTGTCTGGGGTTTAAGCGGTGTTCTGATTGTAGACACAAACTTCTGATGCACACTCTGTGTGTGTTTATTATTTGGGAGTGTCCCACTTGTCTGTTGACCCGCCCTGTATTATCTGTGAAAACTTTTCAAATAGAATTTTGTTGGAAAGGAAAAACAAGCTGTACCTGAAGGGACTTCTTAAATCTCCCTTTTCAGAGGCTATTTCTGGGTCGGAGGCCTCAACCCATCCTAGAGCCCATAAGAAAATCTTGGATGTTCCTATCAAGGCTAAATCTCTGCCTTCATCCCCAGCTGGGGACTCCCATCAACCAAAACCTAAAAAGGTTAAAGTTTCGGCGCCGGAGCTCACTCAGTCAGCCCCAGTGCTTTTGGTGACTAGACCTTCGGCACCGAGGCCTTCGACTCATTAGTGATCTCGGCTCCATCTTCTCCTGCAACCTTCACTATATCAGCACCGAGGGGCTCCTCGGTTCAGACTTTTACCACTGTATCGGCACCGACCATTCAATCGGTGCAGACCTTGACCTCGTCGGTTCCGAAATCGTTCTCGGAACCAACACCTTTATTGTTGACTCCAGTTTTGTCTGTTCCAGCTTCGGTACTGACAACTACTTCGGCATCGATCCCTGTGTCTGTGTAGACCATGACCTTGGCACCAATGACTTCTTCGGTGCAGACACCCGTAGTCCAGTCTCTCTCTCTACCGTTGTCCTCTGTGCGAACTGGTGAGATGGACACCGAGTTTGCCTCTTCTATGGACAAAGCCTGTTTCTCCCTCAGTCTCTGTGAGGTTCACTAGAAGACTTTCCGAACACGATGTGTTGCGTCTTGTGGATCGGGTGCTCTTGGCCAGAGGTATCCCACCCCTCAGGAACTATCCTTTCTTGGTAGGTGATCACCCGTCTCCAAAGACCCCTTCTTATTGACATCCTTCATTGCCTTTGAAGTCCATGGATATAGCACAGTCTTCCCCTTCTGTGGTCCCCTTTATGGATTTCACTAAGGAACCGCAGTTGTCTTCATGGCAGGAAAGTTTTGCTATGACCCAGGATGTCAGTTGTGACACGCATAGTTTGCTTCTCCACAGTCATCCAAGGACTCCGGGTCGGCAGGCTGCACCACTTAGGGGGAGGGATGACCCCTGTCCTAGACATTCACTCCTCTTCAGGTGGACCAGCCTTCCAACTGATGGAGAAGGCGTTCGCTGCTGCTGGCGATACTGGACTGTCTATCCCTCCGCCAGTACACTGGTTTCACAAGTCGCACCTAGCGGACACTGGGTGCAAGGGCCTCAGGGCATATTTCACAGGAATCCCCTTTTTCTCCTGTCTTTTCCAGCTTCTCCCACTGAGGAGGTCCACCGGAAAAGTTCGCGTAAGAGGAAGCACATGGAGTCCACAGAGGAGTCCCTCACTGAAGAGACAGATTTTGATGAGGGGGAAGGATCCCCCCCGGTCACCCTCTGAGGTACCCTTTGGTGATATCTTCGAAATCCTGAAACAGAGAGGTGACTGGCAGTCCTCTAATCCGACCTCTGAGGAATCTATGTTCCTGCAGACCTTTCGCGCCCGGCCCCTACCTCCTGGGTTACTCCACCTGCCAATGAACTTGTCCGGCTTATCGTGCAGCATGCTTGAAAGGCTCCTGATACCGTTGAAGCTATCCCCCGGAGGCCAAATAAGATTTTGTCCCCTCCTGCTTCAGATCCCCATTGGTCAAAAGGTCTTCCTGTGGATGCTTTGGTGGCGGCCGCAACAAAAAAGGATCTGGCAGAAGAAGAAAGCCAGACTGTCCATCCACCTAACAAAGAGTCCCGGGCACTGGACAGGATAGGGAAGCACACCTTTGCATCAGTGACCTTTACTATCAGGTCCCTGAATTAAATGGCACACTTTAAGAGGCTTCAAAGGGATCTGATTTCTGAGTTCTCTGAAACCTTGGCTGGTGCCGTGTCTGATGAGGTCCGTGACAAAGTGGCCTCTCCGCTGGCCACCATTGAATCAATATCTAACTCCTCTATGTGACTGATATCTCACGCATCAAAAGGAGCAGCTAGAGCAGCGGGGTTCAGCTGCAGTCTTGAGACCACACACCTGGATGCGCTTGTGCAATTTCGCGGAACCCTTTAAGGCTTCCTTTCTTAATGCTCCCATTGAGGCCTCTTCGTTGTTTGGGCCCAAAATTAAAAGTACACTGGCCAGATGTGAACAGGACGGTAAGACCCTTTCTGCCGTAGGAGTCTGTTATTCTTCCCCTCAACGTGCTTTTTCCCCAAAACCAAAATAGTGGGAAGATATGGTTCAAGAAATCTCAGGGTCCTTTCCGTGACACACAGGCCGAGTTCTCCCCTAGAGGCAGAGGGGGAAACTCACAGGGAAGACGCTCCTTTCAGGGCAGAGGGGTTCCACATAACCAGGGTTCCAGGGATTCTTTCCCTGGTCAATCCTAAAAGCGCTCCTGAAGAGCAGCCCAACTCCTTTCCTCTGGAGGTGGTTTGGGGACGTTTCTCCTTGTACCCTTCTGCCTGGCTAACCATCACCACCGATTCTTGGGTACAAAGGATTATAACCAGAGGTTATCATATCCCCTTCGATCTTTGTCCTGCCCCTTCAAAAAATTTTCCCGACGTTCCACTCAGGCAAAGGGAAGAAGCAGCACTAGAGATAGAAAAGCTGCAAAGAAAGAGAGTCATCCATATAGTCCCTCCAGACCAGATAGGATCCGGATTCTACTCAAGACGATTTTTGGTGCCAAAGAAAACCGGGGACTGGAGACCAATTTTGGATCTCAGTGTACTGAACAAGTTTATGAGTACAAAAATTCCGGATGGTCACAATACCGTCTATCCTCCCGCTGTTGGAAAAGACGATTGGATGTGCTCAATAGATCTTCAAGATGCGTACTACCACATAAAAGTGAACAGGCCATCAAGAAGATTTCTGCACTTCCGTGCGGGAGCCAGTCCCTACCAGTTAAGAGTACTGCCCTTCGGACTCTCTACATCCCCCAGAGTGTTCACAAAGTGCATGGCAGTTGTCACAGCTCACTTGCGACTTCAAGGATTCCAGGTGTTTCCATACCTAGACGACTGGCTCATTTCCGCCCCATCAGACATTTACTGGAAGAAGCCCTGGCATACTCTCTCCTCGCTGCTCAAAGGCTAGGCATAACCATAAACTGGCAAAAATCCAATCTCACCCCTTCTCAGTCGACAGAATTCGTAGTGGTTATCTTGGACACAAAGAACTGCAGAGCTGCTAACCCAGAGCACAGAATTTTAAGGATAAAGCAACAACTTATTCCAATCCTTTCAAGGGAGAAATCCACGGCTCACTCGGTTCTACAGCTGTTGGGTTCCATGGCAGCCTCCATCACCATTGTTCCCCTGGCCAGGTTTCACATGAGGCTTCTACAATGGCTACTGCTCACCCAATGGTATCCTTTTCAGCATCCGCTTTCAGCCATGATTCCAATAACCCACAGGTGCAAACAGGATTTAAATTTGTGGATGACACACAATCTGTCACAATGGTCTTGCTCCTTCTCCCCGCAGCAACTCAAGGCCACAGTGAAGACGGATGCCTCCCTGATGGGGTGGGGGGGCTATGTCAGGGACAACCAGTCCAAGGCACTTGGTCCGAACTGGAGGCCCATCTGCATATAAATGTTCTAGAGCTGAGGGCGGTGCTTCTGGTGTTGCAAGCATTCCATTCCCTGCTGCCGTCTGGAACAATTGCGCTTCAGTCAGACAACATTGCCTTCTTTCTGGTACATCAACAAGCAAGGTGGAACCAAATCTTACCCACTTTGTCGAGAGGCCATGAGGATATGGCAATGGGCGATGGCTACCAACTGTTTTCTTCTAGCAACGCCCATTCCCAGGAGTTCCAACGTAACAGCAGACAGACTCAGCAGGTGCAATCTTCAACCTCACGAGTGGTCCCTGAATCCCTTGATAGCGGCAGAGATCTTCCGCCGCTGGGGCCGTCCTTGCTGTGACCTCTTTGCATCCCCAAACAACTACAAATGCAACAACTACTTTGCCCTGATTCCCCCTCCGGGACAGTCACCCAGGGGCGCTCTAGTCCACGATTGGCCCTCGGGTCTTCTTTATGCATTCCCACCCTTTCCCCTCATTCTCCAGTTTCTGAAGAAAGCCCGTCGGTTGAAGAGCAAGGTGTTCCTCATAGCAAATCAGTGGTCTGAGTGCCCAAGATAAAAACCAGTAAACCTAAAATAAGGCACACACGGAGCTCAGCAAAATGGACAACTGCTTTAATGAACAAGCACAAAAGCAATCCACAGCAAGCTAAATCACAGCAGCACAGCACAGCAAACGAAACTGCAGAGCACAAGCAACAGCACAATAACGCTGTAAAGTTAATCCACATACGTTTTCGTCGCAGTAACTTCATCAGATACCTAACCTCTCTTCCTTTGAAGAATAAATAAACTAATCTAATTCAAATGAACCAATGAGTGAACAAATTCAATTACACATGCAAAATGCATTGAAACACATGAACCTTAAAGTTGAATGAATCTAAAAGTTAAAACCAAAAGTATAATGAAATTGCACCATCTTGTGGAAATTAAATTAAATGCATGTTCTTCTTAAAAGATAAATACATATATTATTAAAATAAACCATAAAATGCTTACATATATAATATAAAAAAATTATTTAAAAATATAAATATAAATATTATTATAATAACATACTATAATTTAGCTGATCTCAATTGCAGCACAGGTTTCAAGGATAACATTTCATTTAAACCAGGGGCAGAACTTGCATCAAGAATAATTTGCCAATATAGCTCCCTATATTCCAACCGAGTCTCCCAAGGCCCTCCCCTGGGGACTCATGGGACTACTATGACAAAAAACTGAAATTTAGCTTTGCCACAATTATTTTGATGTTTAAACAGAGCATTATTATCTTTTCTTTTCCTTATCTCATATAAATGCTCGTAAATTCTCTGCCTCAATTTCCTCTCGATCTTGCCAATGTAAAAAGAGTCGCAGATTTCACATGTAGCAATTATAAATCACACCTGTGGTATTACAGTTGGCAAAATCTTGAGTAGTAATATACTTGTTCCTCTTTTTCAAAAAAATAGAATCACCTTCCTTGATGTTAATGCAATATGGGCAACACCCGCATTTTCATGTCCCTTTTTGTTATTATTATTAGTGGGGTTAAAGAAGTTTGTCCCTTCCAATATATTCTTGATGTTGCGTCCCTTCCTATATACGCATTTAAATGGATTTTCAAAGATATGATTTAAATCAGACAAACTAGCAAATTTTTCCATTCTTTACTAAGAATACTTCTCACCAGATTACTCTCACCATCAAAGGTGGTAAACATGGCAGAATGAAAACCTTTTTCTAAAGTTGTAGCAATAGCAGAGTTTGCCTCAATATTTTGTACTTCCATTGTTTTTCCAAGTTTTTTATGGATCATATTAATTATGAGGCAAAAATGTTTGATTTGTTAAATGACCAATATACCTATGAGAGAGTGTCTATAAATTAAATTCATATTGCTTATAAAAAACGTTCCCTCTGTTTGAAATGATTTAGTTTTAGAGGGGCTTACTGACCTGGAAACATATAATTATTTACACGTTGAACAACCCAAAGTGCCTTGTATTTTTGGTATACCAAAGGTCCACAAAAATCCTGATGGACCCTCCTCTCAGACCTATTGTATCTGCGGAGGGTTCTATTACTGCTCCACTGACAAAATATGTAGATGTACATCTCAAGAATGTGCTGATGGAACATCCTAATGTGTTAAAGGATTCTTGGGATTTTTTAAGGCATATTAATAATTTTTAAGGCATATTAATAATTCTAATAAGGTTGATACCTCTAGTTTTATCACTTTGGATGTTGTGGACCTTTTTACGTGTATTCCTCACGAGATAGGTTTAGTTTGGTTTGAAGAGTTTTTGGGAAGCAAGAATAATATTTCTTTTAAGGTATTTCGTACATGCCTTGTTTTAATGGAATTGATTTTAAACAATACTTTTATATTCTTCCAAGGGGAATATTTCAGATAATCTAAAGGCGTTGCTATGGGTGCCCATTGTGCACCTACATATGTCAACATCATTTTATTGTATTGGGAAGAAAAAATTGTTCACAATTCAAATTTTAAACAATACTGGAACTACTATGGACGCTTCCTGGATCATGTTTGTCTTTTTTGGAACAATACCCTGGAAAAATTAATGGAATTTTTTGATTATATTTTAAATACAACATTTTTTTAAAATTCACTTATAAAGTAGATGAAGTTGAATTGTGTTTTTTAGATGTAAACATACAGAGAATGGGGGAAGGTTTTAAATCAAAAAATTTAGAAAAGATACATTATCTAATGCTTACTGCATTATACAAGCTCTCACCCACATTTTCAAAAAAGAGCAATAGTTAAAGGTCAGTTGGTGAGAGCCAGTAGGATGACGTCAGACGATCAGGATTTTAATACTGAATGTGAATCTATTAAAAGTATGTTTGGAGCAAGGGGGTACCCAATAGATCTCCTAACGTCAGTTATTGTAGAGGTTAAGGAAGGAAGAATAGGAAGATTTGCTCCAATTTTGGGTGTACCTCTACCTACATTGGAAGTACAAAATATTGAGGCAAACTCTGCTATTGCTACAACTTTAGAAAAAGGTTTTCATTCTGCCATGTTTACCACCTTTGATGGTGAGAGTAATCTGGTGAGAAGTATTCTTAGTAAAGAATGGAAAAAATTTGCTAGTTTGTCTGATTTAAATCATATCTTTGAAAATCAATTTAAATGCGTATATAGGAAGGGACGCAACATCAAGAATATATTGGAAGGGACAAACTTCTTTAACCCCACTAATAATAATAACAAAAAAGGGACATGAAAATGCGGGCATTGCCCATTTTGCATTAACATCAAGGAAGGTGATTCTATTTTTTTGAAAAAGAGGAACAAGTATATTACTATTCAAGATTTTGCCAACTGTAATACCACAGGTGTGATTTATAATTGCTACATGTAAAATCTGTGACTCTTTTTACATTGGCAAGATCGAGAGGAAATTGAGGCAGAGAATTTACGAGCATTTATATGAGATAAGGAAAATAAAAGATAATGCTCTGTTTAAACATCAAAACAATTATGGCAAAGCTAAATTTCAGTTTCTTGTCATAGAAGTAGTCCCAAGAGACCCCAGGGGAGGGTCTTGGGAGACTCGGTTGGAATATAGGGAGCTATATTGGCAAATTATTCTTGATGCAAGTTCTGCCCCTGGTTTAAATAAAATGTTATCCTTGAAACCTGTGTTGCAATTGAGATCTGCTAAATTACAGTATGTTGTTATAATATTTATATTTTTAAATAATTTTGTATATTATATATGTAAGCATTTTATGGTTTATTTTAATAATAATATATGTATTTATCTTTTAAGAAGAAGAACATGCATTTAATTTAATTTCCACAAGATGGTGCAATTTCATTATACTTTTGGTTTTAACTTTTAGATTCATTCACCTTTAAGGTTCATGTGTTTCAATGCATTTTGCATGTGTACTTGAATTTGTTCACTCATTGGTTCATTTGAATTAGATTAATTTATTTATTCATCAAAGGAAGAGAGGTTGGGTATCTGATGAAGTTACTGTGACGAAAACGTATGTGGATTAACTTTACAGCGTTATTGTGCTGTTGCTTGTGCTCTGCAGTTTCGTTTGCTGTGCTGCTGTGATTTAGCTTGCTGTGGGTTGTTTTTGTGCTTGTTCATTAAAGCAGTTGTCCGTTTTGCTGAGCTCCATGTGTGTCTTATTTTAGGTGATCCTCATAGCACCATATTGGCCTCAACAGATTTGGTTCCCCTTCCTTTGGCCTCACCTACTAAATCGACCATGGATTCTCCATCCATCCCCAGAGTTGATCTCACATCCACAGAACGTGATTCATCCCAACTTGAACAGCCTGAAGCTCATGGCTTGGCTACTCCAATTCCTTTGATTGCCAGCAGAATGATCTTTCTTTACCAGTACGTGATATTCTCATTGCATCTCATAAGTCTTCCACTAGAATTACTTATCTGGCAAGTGGAAAAGATTTACCTGCTGGCTGAAAGATAAACAAGTAGATCCCTTCTCAGCACCAGTGTCGATAATACTAGACTGTCTGGCTGACCTTTTTCAATCGGGTCTATCGGCCTCTACCATTAGAGTTCATTTGGCTGCAATTTCTAATTTTCATGAGGGTGTTCAAGATTCCTCTCTTATGTCCCACAAATTGTGCAAGACCTTCATAAAAAGTGTGAATCATCTGAAGCCACCTTTTGGAGAACCTATTCAACCATGGGATTTATCATTAGTTCTGCAAGCTCTGACAGTGCCACCTTTCGAACCAGCCTCTTCTTGCGACCTCAAGTATTTGTCATGGTCAACCTTGTTTTTGGTCGCCATTACTTCTGCCAGAAGTATTTCTGAGCTTCAAGCTTTATGTATCAAGAATCCATACTTGATTTTTCATAGAGATAGAGTGTCTCTAAGAACTAATCCATCTTTTCTGTCTAAAGTAATCTCTGAAATGTCCATTAATCAAGCCATTGAATTGCCAGTTTTCTTTCCCAGTCATTCAAACAGAGGCGAGTATTGCCTACATAGCCTAGATATCCACAGGCAAATCCGTTTTTACTTAAATAGGACTAGGCCCTTTTGTAAATCTGACCAGTTTTTTTTTTTTTTGGCTTTTTCTGGACCTAGATTAGGATCTGCTGTTGCTAAGGTCACATTAGCTAAATGGTTGAAGGACTATGTGACCTTCATTTATACACAATGCAATATCTGGTTGCCTACTACCATGAAAGCTCATTCAACAAGGTCGGTGACAACTTCTGCTGCCTTCCATGCCAGAACTTCCTTACATGACATCTATGCAGCTGCAACTTGGGCTACACCTCATACCTTCATCAGTCATTACAAATTGGATTTGGCCTCCAGTAGAAGAGCATCTTTCGGTTCTATGGTGCTCAGGAATGTCCTTCCATGAGAGCCTCCCAGGAATAGAGGTAGCTGGGGACTTTGTCCCATGCGTAAGGAATGAACGAGGATTAACAATATCGGATAATGAAGTTATGTCTTACCATAACGTTCCATCTGTATTGTTGAGCCTCGTTCAGTCATTATGACCCTCCCTCCTTCCCCCTCCTGTGGTTTCTAGTGGATCTCACCATCCGGTTCTCTTAGGTTATTTGACCAGAGGGGGATTATGGGTAAGAGTTTAGCTTGAGAGTTTGAAGCTGACACGAGCTTGGAAAATGGCTGGCTCGGTTTCGAGGTCGGAACCAATACCCATGCGTAATGACTGAACGAGGATCAACAATACAGATGGAACATTATGGTAAGACATAGCTTCTTTGTATAATTACTTCCCTTTGTGGGGGCACCTGACATTTGGGGCAAGAAAAACTGATGTAATGGCGTCAGCTGCATGTTTTTATACCCGTGACGACCTGAAGTCATGGAAGAAGAGACAGCGTCCGATGCAGGAATCCAAGACTTTGGAATTCAGGCCGGCTGAGGGCAACCTGCCAGCAGGATTACCCAAATGTAGTGACTGCAACAGTGAATACACTCAAACATCTACATTTATGGTAAGTGTACACACCTGTACTTTTTTGTGATATAAAACAATGAGACTGCAATAAATAATTTCAAAACTTTTCCCACCTTTAATCTGACCTATAACCTGTACAATTCAATTGAAAAACAAATTTTTTAGGGGAAAAAATATAAAAAATAAAAAAAGTACAGTAAGCTGGTTGCATAAGTGTGCAAACCCTTAAACTAATACTTTGTTGAAGCACCTTTTGATTTCATTACAGCATTCAGTCTGCATGGGTAGGAGTCTATCAGCATAGCACATCTTAACTTGGCAATATTTGACCACTCTTCCTTGCAAAAGTACTCCAAATCTGCCAGAATGCGAGGGCATCTCTTGTGCACAGCCCTCTTCAGGTCACCCCATAGATTTTCTATTGGATTTAGGTCTGGGTTCTGGCTGGGCCATTCCAAAAATTTAATTTTCTTCTGGTGTAGCCTTTCTTTTGTTGATTTGGATATAAGACTGGGGTCATTGTCATGTTAAAAGGTGAAATTCCTCTTCATCTTTCTAGCAGATGCCTGAAGGTTTGGGGCCAAAAGTAACTGGTATTTGGAACTGTTCATAATTCCCTCCACTTTGACTAAAGCCCCAGTTCCAGCTGAAGAAAAGAATCCCCAAAACATGATACTGCCACCACCATGCTTCATCGTGGGGATGGTGTTCTTTTGGTGATGCGAAGTGTTGATGTTCTTCGTGTTTTACTGTTGCAGTCATCACAATTGGGTTACCTGTCTGCAGGTAGCCCTCAGTCGGCCCGAATACCAGAGTCTTGGGATTTCTGCGTCAGATGCTGTCGCCTCTTCCATGACGTCAGGTCATCAGGGGTATAAAACATGCAGCCGACACCATTACATCAGCTTTTCTTGAAGCGTGGGAGCCCAAAGCTGAAGCATTTCGCATGTGCCAGTCGGCCGCTACCTGAAATTTTTGTTTTTTGAGTTTCAAACCTGAAGTTTTCTAAAGCTAAGTACCCCGTTGGGGATCCTTTTTTCCTGCTCTAACCGATGTCAGAAAAAGTTAATTGTCTTGCCTGTGGAAAGCAAGTACCTCACAGAGATTTTCATTCTTACTGCTTCACCTGTTTAGGCCCAGACCACTATGTTCCTCGCTGTCGGTTTTGTGCCTTTTTCAATGCCCGAACTATTCATAATTGGGCTATCTTTGTCGCTAAATTCTTTTGCTGTCATTTTCCGTATTCCGAAATGGCTTCGTTAAGCCATCTGACTACCGATCCTCCGAAAAAACGTAAGGAAAAAGACAGAGATAGATCGCATAGGTCCAAAACTGCCGACGATGCTTCCGTTAAGCTAATCGCCAGTCTGCCGGTACTCAGTGAGGCTCTTTCGCAGCCCCTGATACCTGCTTCTGCAGATTCGCAGGCCACTACTGAGACCCGTTCGGAGTCCGGTATGCCGCGAGATGCTTCTTTGACACTGGAACCTGCAGATGTCTCTACCTTGGATGGGTCCAGAGACACTGTGCAGGCACCGGCTTTTGAGGATGTATTCAGACCTTCCGTTCGTATTAAACTGTCTACTTCGTTTTTGACTGAAACTACAGAATTTCTCAGGCCCAGAGTTCGCACGACATCTGGGAAACTGACGACCAAAGCGCATTCTCAAGCCCCCCATGCCTCAGGAACAAATGCTTAGAATGGCTGAAGACCTTATTACTTTAATTAGGGGAAGCCAGCCTTCCCCCTCTAAAAGACAAAGAATTGATTTTCCTTCTGATTCTACAGACCATGAGTCCGATGACTGTGACCCCTCTGATTACCAGGACATACCCTTATCCACCTATGAGGATTCAGATGCAGAGGATTCCATTTCCTCTGCCTCCCCTCTAAAGGACTTTTCTTGTGGTGAAACCTTGCATACCATAAGAGAGCATTTCCGCTGGGAATGCCAGGACTACCCTCAATCCAAAAAGAGACTCGGAGAATTTTTAGACTTGCCTCAGCACAGGCCCTTAGCTATAACCCCATGTCCTGTAGATGATGTCTTCATGGAATCTAGTCTTACACCTGATACTTTACCTCCAGCTCCTAGAAAACCTGGCAGGTACTACAGAGTACCTGGCTCTCACAAATCTCTCTTTAAAAATCCTACTGCGGATCCAGAGACCATTTCCCAGGGACCTAACGGTATTAAGGCTACTACAGACAAAACCTACCCCTGCGGACAGGGATTCTAGGGCTTTAGACAGATGGGGTAAGAAGGTATATACCTATGCAATTCTTGCCATCAGGGCTTTAAATTGCCAGTTTCACATGTTGAAGTACCAGCAGCATATTATGGAACTAATTAAACAAAAAAAATGTTGTTGATTCCTGATTGTGCAGAAAATAAAGATTTACAAGAATTAATGCATTCTTCAAACAAAGTTTGTAAACATACTTTGCAGTGTGGTTTTGATGCCTTAGAAGCATCTTGCAGGGCTGCTGTCACTGGGTCTGTTCTGAGAAGGCATGCTTGGCTGAAGGAACAAATCTTGCCAGACTATGTCAAAGCAAAATTAGTAGATGCCCCATTAAACCAAGACTGTTTGTTTGGCACAAAAGAAGAAGTTGTTCTTAAAACGATGGAAGAAAAAGCTAAATCTATGCAAACTGTTAGATTTCTTACAAGTACCGCCACCTAGGTTTAGTAGGCATTGGCCATCAAAAAATAGTCCTTTCCAGGCCCTCCCAGGCCTTCTCAGTCCTAACCTAGGGACAACAGACCAGAAAGACTACAGTCTCAGGGTATGTACAGATCTAAACAATGGAGTGCTCACACCTCAAAAACAGGGAGTGATAAGCCACCCTCTTATGGAAAAAGTTCACAATGACTTGTCCTTCATCCTTCCCAGCCATGCCCAAGTACTTGCACCCCTAGGAGGAAAACTTGGCCTATATGTGAAAAACTGGGACTACATTACCCAGGACCAATGGGTCTTAAACATTGTATCCCAGGGATTACAGATTCTACTTCCACTCACTGCCAACCCCAAGCGGATTGCCAGACCTTCCTCCAAACCAGTGGGCAGAGGCCCAAAAGCAAGTACTTTCTCTTCTCAGTATCAGGGCTATTCAATGTGTTTCAACACAGCAAAGAGGCAGAGGGTTTCTACTCCAGACTGTTTCTGGTGCCCAGAAAAGAGAACTCTTGGCACCCTATTCAAGATCTGTCAATTCTCAACACCTTCCTGGTGGTACCAAAGTTCAAACTACTTACACTCCAACAGCTGCTTCCTGTGCTAGCCAAGGACTCCTGGCTGGTCACCCTAGACTTAAAAGAAGCGTATCTGCACATACCCATAAGGGAATATTGCAGGAAATATCTAAATTTCAGGGCAGGATCTCTGCACTATCAGTTCTCTGCACTTCCTTTGGCGTATCTACTGCGCACATGGTATTCACAAAGTGCCTGGCTCCAGCCATTGCATATTGCAGGCAGAGAAATATTCAAATTTACCCATACTTGGACGATTTCCTGATTCAGGCGGACAGTCAGGAATTGCTACTTCAGTACCTGACATTTGTAAAGAGACTCCTAACTTCCCTGGGGTATACCATCAATGAAAAGAAATCACATCTGGTACCCAGCCAAAAAAATGTATTCCTGGGAGCACGGTTGAACACAACTTCCCAGATGACATTCCTCAGGTTTATCTGACAAATTATTTCAAACTACTGGCCACCCAAACCCAGCTATCTGCAAGAAAAATTCTGCAAGCCCTAGGGTTCATGGCCTCATGCATTCTCCTAATTCCATATGTAAGACTGCATATGTGGAAACTTCAGTGGTACTTAAAAAGTCTCTGGTGTCAACATTCTCAGGACCTGGAAACAGTGATTCCTATTATTCCTTGCCTAAGGACAGAGTTCCTTTGGTGGGCAGAGGCCTGCAACCACAACAAGGGATTCCCTTTCATGCCGCCCAAATCCTGACAACAGACGCTTCGGACTATGCATGAGGGGCTCACATGGCATGCAAATACATTCAAGGCCAATGGAGCCAAGGATAAATGCACTGGCATATCAATCAAAAAGAAATGTTAGCTGTACAGAATGCACTGACAGCCTTCAAATACCTTATCCTTCCAGGACAACTCTTGATAAAGACAGACAACACCATAGTTATGTGGTACATAAACAAGCAGGGGGGAACTCATTCCTACCTGCTCTGCAGGTTAGCCATGGCTCTGTGGAACACAGCCTTGAGCAAACAAGTGCACCTGCAAGCGCAATTCCTCCCAGGCAAACAAAATTCACTGGCAGACAATTTAAGCAGAAATCTAATGGACCCACACGAGTGGAAACTAGAACCCAACTCATTCAAGCTTCTAATCCACAGGTGGGGGACACCAGAGGTGGACCTTTTTGCTTCCCCCCAAAACCATCAATTGAGCAAATTTTGCACCAGAACTCCCCACAGCCAGACATGGAAAGTGGATGCCCTATCCTTTACATGGGAAAACCTCTCAACCTGTGCCTTTCCTTGCTGCCCCTCCTCTCGAAGGTGCTACTCAAGATCAAAAAGGACAGGCTAAGGACAGTCCTTATTGCACCAGACTGGCCACGCCAGCACTGGTACCCACTCTTACGCAGTCTGACAATAATGCCACCCTGGCACCTGCATCAGTCCCCCCTCTCTGCTGTCCCAGCAGGAGGGCTAAATTTTGCATCCTTAGCTGCAAACCATGAACCTAGCAGACTGGCTTATTCCCTGAATACATCACCAGCAACCCTCAGCAAACAGATGCTGGATGTCATCCTTGAGGCCAGGAGGCCTAGTACTAGGAAATCCTATTCTGAAAAGTGGAAAAGATACTGTTCTTGGAGCCAGTCTCAGGGAAAGGACACAGCCGTGCCCACCTTACCTCAAATCCTTGATTATCTAGCAGCTCCACAAAGGCCTATCCTTCTCATCAATTAAGATTCTTGCCTCTGCCATCTCAGCTCATTACAGTACTGAGCCACCCCTCTTCCCTCACCTTCTGGTCAAACAGTTCTTGAGAGGAGCTAACAAGACCCCCCCCCCCCCCCCGAGGAGAGCTCCCACTCCTGCCTGGGACCTTAACTGTATACTAGAGAAGCTTATGCTTCCCCCTTTTGAGCCTGCTACTACAGCAGAGTTAAAATTTCTCTCTTGGAAAACAGCCTTACTTCTAGCCATCACTGAAGCAAGAAGAGTGTCTGAGTTACAGGCCCTTATGGCTGTGGAACCCTTCATTGTCTTCCATGCGGACGGAGTTTCCCTCAGGGCTAACCCATCATTTATGCCCAAGGTGGTATCCAGGGTGACTTTAAACCAATCCATCCATTTACCAACCTTTTTTCCTAATCCTCAGAATAAAGGGGAAATGTTCCTGCACTCCTTGGACGTGCACAGACAGCTTAGGTTCTACCTTGACAGGACTAAACCTTTCAGAAAATCTGACCAGCTGCTAGTCAGCTTTGCTACAGGGGCAGAGGGCATGGCCATTTCAAAGCAAACCATCTCCAAATGTATAGCACACTGCATCCATTTCTACTACAAACACCATGGAAAACCTACACCACAGGGGATCAGAACCCATTCCACTAGGGCTACCTCAACCTCTGCAGCATTTCTCAGGTGAGTCCCTACCAGGGACATCCTGGAAGCTATATCCTGGAGTTCAGTACACACCTTCACGAAGCATTATCACTTGCCTATCTTTTCTAAATCCAGAGCTGGATTTGCTACAGCAGTCTTACAAGGCCTGCTAGCCAGCCCTAACAATTCTTGACTGCCTTCACCCTTCCTTAGCTTTGGGAATCAACCCAAGTGTGATAATTGCAACAGTGAAACACGAAGAACATAGTACAGCTGTGTACACTTAGCATAAGTGTAGATGTTCAAGTGTATTCACTGTTGCAGTCCTGGTTACCCTTCCTCCAGCCCCCTGACTTTTCTATACTTTCTACCTATCCTCTTTTTTTGGCCATATCTTATGGCTATGGTATTTACTTTTCACTGGAGGTGTTCCACACCATGTAATTGCTTCCTATTTTGGGGGCTCCTGACATCTGGGGCAAGAAAAACTGATGTAATGGCGTCTGCTGCATGTTTTATACCCCTGACTACCTTACGTCATGGAAGAAGCGACAGCTGGCGCTATGTCAGACTCCAAGCCGGTCACAAGTGGTGTCCTACAGGGCTTGGTCCTTGGCCCCCTATTGTTCGGCATCTACTTCTCAGAAGTACAGGCCAACATAGGAGGACTTTGGCTGACAAAGTTTGCAGACAACTGCAAACTGGGCGCCATAGTAGAAAGTGCATCGGACACGGATATCCTTCAGTAGGGACTCTCGGAAACAGATAGCTGGTGCCAGAGCCATGGCCTGAAGTTAAACGCCAAAAAATGTATAGTCATACCCTTCGGGAAAAACAAGGTAATCCCAAGCTACCATATAGGCGGCAATCCACTAAGCACAGAAGAGGTTATCAGGGACCTGGGGACCCAGGTTGACAGTGGCCTTTCTTTTGACACTCACGTTGCTAAAGTGGTTAGAAAGACCTTCTACATTGCCCACTTGATCATGACGGGATTCACATCCAGATCTAGTGAGGTCATTGTTCCCCTGTACTCTTCACTTATCAGACCAATGATAGAGTACAATGCCCCATTCGGGAAGTATCTCACCCGACATCTGCAGCAGTTGGAGAGACCCCAAAAGGTCCTCACCAAAAGGATAAAGGGACTCCAAAATCTGTCATATGCTGCCAGATTGAAGAAACTCCAGCTCTATTCAGTCGCATACCGTCTGCTCAGAGGTGACATGTGCCTGACATACAAGGCCATGTCCAACCCAGAATTAATGGACATGCTCCACCTCAAAAAATCCAAATCCACCAAAACCACTAGAGCAAGCGACTTAAACCTTAGCACGGATATAAATAGGACGTGCTGGAGGGATAGATTTATCACTCAGAGACTCCCTATGCTGTGGAATAAAATCCCGGTCCATGTGAGGCAGAGCACCTCGCTGGCTCTGTTCAAGAGAAATCTTGACCTGTGGATGGGAGATCGTAGGTTTACCCCGGGAATCATCTCTGTGTCACTGCTGGACAGAGGCACAACAAACTAATGGGCACAGTATTTTTTCATATAAGGGGTGGTGTAAGCCACAAAACTTTGGGCTAGGCTTATAAATGCCTTAGGGCAGATAGCCTAGTATAAACCTATGAACCTATCTGACGCAGAAATCTCAAGACTCTGGTATTCGGGCCGACTGAGGGGCTACCTGCATGCAGATATCCCAAGTGTGATGACTGCAACAGTGAATGCACTCGAACATCTACATTTATGGTAAGTGTACACAACTGTACTTTTTTGTATCAAACGTACCTTTTGGAATTGTGGCCAAAAAGTTCAACCTTGGTCTCATCAGACCATAACACATTTTCCCACATGCTTTTGGGAGACTCGATGTATTGTTTTGCAAATTTCAGCCAAGCCGGGATGTTATTTTGTGTAAGAAAAGGCTTCTGTCTTGCAACCCTACCCCATAGTCTAGACATCTGGAGAATACTGGAGATTGTTGTCACATGTAGTACACAACCAGTACTTGCCAGAAATTCTGTTGTGGTAGGTCTCTTGGCAGCCTCCCTGACCAGTTTTCGTCTCGTCTTTTCATCAGTTTTGGAGGGGCGTCCAGTTCTTTACAACATCACTGTTGTCCCATATTTTCTCCACTTTTTGATGACTGTCTTCACTGTGTTCCATGATATATCCAATGCTGTGGAAATTTGTTTGTACCTTTCTCCTGACTGATGCCTTTCAACAATGAGATCCCTTTGATGCTTTGTAAGCTCTCTGCGAACCACAGTTTTTGCTGTAGCAGGCAACTGAGTAAATGTCAGGAAAATCCTACTAGGACAGCTGAACTTTATTTGGGGTTAATCTGAGTCTTTCTAATTGATGGCAGGTGTGTACCCAGGAAGGCTGAATGTTGTAATTAAATCAAAAGGTGCTTCAACAAAGTATTAGTTTAAGGGTGTGCACACTTATGCAGCCAGTGTATTGTATGTTTTTTTTTTTTTTTTTTTTTTTTTTATATATATTTTCCCCCTAACAGATTTGTTTGTTTTTCAATTGAATTGTACAGGTTATAGGTCAGATTAAAGGTGGGAAAAGTTTTGAAATGATTTATTGCAGTCTCATTTTTTATATCACAAAAACCTGGCATTTCAATAGAAGTGTGTACACTTTTTATATCCACTGTAAGTGTAAACTAAAAATTTTGACCTGGAAAAAAAATCTCTTTTTGGTTGCTATTACTTCTGCCTAAAGAGTATCTGAATTACAGGCCCTCTCGTCTAATCCTCCTCATTTGAGTTTTCAATCCTTCCTTTCTTCCTAAGGTGGTGCCAAAATCCAGAATTAATCAAGTTATCAATCTTCCAGTTTTTGCAAATTTCTCAAATAAAGGAGAACTGCTGTTCCTTTGTTTGAGTACCAGATTCTGTTCTATCATTTCCTACTGCTTTGTGGGTATAAGGGGCAGCAGACAAGATTTGGGGTATGTTGGGTGACTAGGACATTATGGGTGGAGTTTGAGAGTTTGTGTTCCATGACCTAGAAGAAGCAGCTGAGTCGAATCCAAGGATCAGATCTGAACCCAACAGTTGAGGGAGAATGAAAGCAGACAACAGAGATGGGACATTACGGTGATGACTTTTTTTCATTGGCATGCCTGGATGCATTTTTGAGACTTCACTGAGCATTTCAAAAATGTCCTTCATTAATGCCCCTTGTGACTGGTCCATATTGCTTGGGCCAAAGTTAAAGCGAGCAGAATTGCAAGACCTTAGCTGCCATTGGGAAACGCTTTTCTACCTTTCGGTGGACTTTTTCAAGAAACCAGAAGGGAAGTAAGAAATTGTGGATGTTCTTCGTGTTTCACTGTTGAAGTCTTCACATTAGGGTTATCCCTGCCAGGGTAGTCCACAGTCTGCCTGAATACTAGAGGCTTAGTATTTCTGTGTTGGTTGCTGTCGCTTCAGGACTGACGTCAGGTCATCAGTAGTATAAAGTAAGGCAGCCAATGCCATTATATCAGTCTTTCTTGCCGAGGAGCCCGAAGCAGAAGCAGTTTACATGAGTGTCGGTCAGCTGCTACTTTAGTTTTGCTTTCCAAACTGAAGTTGAAGTCTTCTAAAGCTATGTACACCATTGGGGATCTTTTTTTCTTGCTCTAATCGATGCCAGAAAAAGTTAACAATTCTCTCGCCTGTGATAAGCAAATACCACACCGAGACTTTCACTTTCTTACTGCATCACTTGCTTAGGCCCAGACCACAATGTCCCCTGCTGTCACTTTTGTGCTTTGTTCAACGCCAGAACTATAAGTCATCGGGCCCTTATTGTAGCTAGATATTTTAGCTCTCAGTCCTCCATTTCCAATATGCTTCGGTAAGCCATCTGACATCAGATCTTCCAAAAAAACGTAAGGATAGAGACAGACCGCACAAGTCCAAACCTTCCGACGACGCTTCCATTAAGCTAGTCAGTTCTCCAGTCCTCAGTGAGGTGCTTTTGCAGCCCCTGATGCCCACTTCTGTGGATTCGCAGACTTCTACCAGGACCCATTCAGAGTCCGGTATGCCACAAAACTCTTCGACTAAAGATTCTGCTGTTGTCTCTACCTTGGATGGGTCCGGAGCCGCTGAGTAGGCACCGGCTTCCGAGGAAGTGCTTCGTACTACCGATTCATGACACAAACCAACTTCTATCACGTCTTCTGTTCTTTTGAAAACTACTGAGTTTCTGAGGCCCAGGGTACGAACCACACCCAAGAAACTGACAACCCCATCTCAAGCACCTACTTCCTTGCCTCAATCTCAAATGCTTAAAATGGCGGAAGACCTTATAATGTTGATCAGGAGAAGCCAAGCTACCCCTTCCAAACAAAAGAGATTTATCCCCAGTAGTCTTATATGAACAGGAGTCCGATGACTCCGATACCTCTGAATATGAAAACATGCAGCCCCTCTCTGTTTATGAAGATTCTGATGCAGGGGAATCCATTCCTTCAGCCTCTCCACCCAGGGATTTTTCCTTTGGGGAAACCCTTCATACTTTAAGGGAGCATTTCCAATGAGACTAAGGGAATTTTTAGATCTTCCACAGCACAGACCCCTGGCCATTCCTCCTGTTCTAGATGTTGTGGATGAAGTTTTCATGGAATCTAGTTTGACTCTTGACACCCTCCCTCCTGCTCCCAGGAAACTTGACTGGAATTAGAGTCCCTGACTCTCACAAATTTCTTTTCAAAAATCCTACTGCTGACCCTGAAGATGTTCATGTTTCACTGTTGCAGTCATTACACTTGGGTTATCCTGCTGGCAGGTTACCCTCAGTCGGCCTGAATTCCAAAGTCTTGGTCCGGCGTCTGTTGCTGTCGCCTCTTCCCTGACGTCAGTGCGCCAGGGGTATAAAAGATGCAGCGGATGCCATTTTCTTCAGTCTTTCTTGCCGCGGGGTGCCCGAAGCAGAAGCAGTTCGCATGTGCGGGTCGGCCGACTCCTGAGATTTTCGTGTTCGAATTTCAGATCCGAAGTCTTCATTAAATTTAAGTACCCCGTTGGGGAAAACTTTTTTTCTTGCTCCAGACCGATGTCAGAAAAAGTTAATAATTGTATTTCTTGTGGGAAGCAAATACCTCATAAGGATTTTCATTCTTACTGTATTCCTTGCCTAGGCCCTGACCACGACATTGTTTGTTGTCGATTTTGTGCTAGATTTAACCAGCACACTATAAAGCGCCGGTACGATTTTGCATTTCACTATTTTGGCAGAAGATTTAATTACACGATGCCGTCGGATAGTCAACCAACTACCACAATTCACAAGAAACGCAAAGAAACAGAAAAGGACAGGCATCCGAGGTCTAAAACCGACGAGGCTTCTTCTAAGCCAGTCGCTGGTTCGCCAGCTCTCAGTGAGGCGCTTTCGCAGCCCCTGTCGCCCACTACTTTGGAACAGCAGGTCGCTATAGACTCCCACGTGGAGTCGCCTAGGCCGCTGCAAGCTCAAGGTATTGGACCTTCGGAAACTATTCCCTCAGATGGGTCCGGAGCCCTGAGCAGGCATCGGCTTCTGAGGGTGTTTTCAGACCTACTCAATTGTACATTAAAGTGACTCCAGCTACAAAGGCAAAGACCAAAGCATCTTTAAAGACAAAGAGACAAGTACAACAGTCTCATGGCCAGGCCTCCACACCCAAAACACAGATGCTCAAAATGGCCGAAGACTTCATTACTTTGATCAGGGGTTCCCATCCCCCTCCTGATAAGAGGCCTAGGCAGGAGACAGAATATGAATCTTCAGATCAGGTTTCCATTTCTTCAGATTCCTCTTCTGATCAGGAATGCTCTCTTCCTCCCTATGAGGATTCTGATGCTGAAGAATCTATCCCTTCAGACTCTCCTCCTGAGGATTACTTTTTTGGGGAAACCTTGCATACCATGAGGGAACATTTCCACTGGGAGAGCCAAGATTATTTAGAATCTAAGAAAAAGATCAGGGACTTCCTTTTACTCCCACAACACAGGCCCCTAGCTATTCTGCCTGTGTTAGACATTGTAGGTGATCTATTTTCAGAGTCCAGTCTGATCCCTGACTCCTTACCTCCAGCTCCTGTTAAGCCAGACAGGTATTACAGGGTACCTGACTCTCATAAATTCCTTTTCAAAAACCCTGCTGCTGACCCAGAAACTATTTCTCAGGGTCTCAAAGGGGTCAAGGCATCCACTGCAAAAAACCCTACCCCCTCCGACAGGGATTCTAGGGCATTAGACAGATGGGGAAAAAAGATTTACACCTCTGCTACCTTAGCTATAAGGGCTTTAAATTGTCAGTTTCATATGCTCAAATATCAGCAATATATTATGTCACTGCTTAAACAGAAAATGTTGATAAATTCTGAAGGTGCAGAAAACAAAGAAATGCAGGATTTATTGCATGCAGCTGAACAAGTTGGAAAGCATACTTTGCAATGTGGTTTTGATTCTTTGGAGGCCTCCTGCAGGGCCGCTGTCACGGGTTCTGTCATTAGGAGGCATGTTTGGTTAAAGGAACAAAATTTACCAGATCATGTTAAAGCAAAATTATTAGATGCTCCATTACAACATGATACTTTGTTTGGTGTTAAAGCAGAAGAGGTGTTAAAGAAAATGGAGGACAATGCTAAATCTATGCAAACAGTCAAGGATTTCTTACAGGTACAACCTCCAAGATTTAGCAGACACTGGCCTACAAAAAGTTTGTCCTTTCCAGTGTCAGATAGACCACAAAGGGGCAGATACAGATGCCCAAGAGGCAGATCCCAGCCCCAAGGTTCATACAGGTCTAAATAATGGGGTGCTTCTACCTCCAAAAGTGGAGAAGACAAATCACAGCCTTACAGGAAACAGTCCCAATGACTTCCCCCTGCCTGCGCCAAGCACTTATCTTCTGGCAGCACCTTTAGGGGGAAAACTAGCAGTTTTTTTTTTCTCAAAATTAGCACATAACCCAGGACAAATGGGTCTTAGACATAGTGTCACGGAGCTACAAGTTTCACTTTCATACACTGCCAAGGGCAAACAGTTGGCCAGACCTACCAAAAAAACAGTGGGCAGAGGCACAAAAACAAGTCTCATCCCTCATGGACAAGAGGGCCATTCAACAAGTACCAGAACAAGAGCAGGGACAAGGATTTTATTCAAGACTGTTCTTGGTACCCAGAAAGGACAAAACCTGGAGACCAGTACTGGACCTATCTATTCTAAACACATATCTGGATATTCCAAAATTCAAAATGTTGACCTTACAGCAGCTTCTGCCCATGCTGGGCAAGAAAACTTGGCTTGTGACTTTAGACCTAAAAGAGGCATACCTGCATGTCCCAATCAGACAAACATGCAGAAGATACCTCATATTCAAAGCTGGCTCAATGCACTACCAATTCTCTGCACTGTCCTTTGGCTTATCTACTGCGTCCAGGGTCTCCACAAAGTGCTGGCACCAGTAATTGCATTCTGCAGACAAAGAGGAATACAAATATATCCTTATACAAGCAGAGAACAAGGACATTCTACTACAGCATCTGATGTTTGTAAAAACATTACTGCCATGCCTAGGGTACACAGTCATCGAACAGAAATCAAAACTAGTACCCTCTCAAGAGATAATATTCTTGGGTGTAAGCTTAAATACAACTGCCCAGATGGCTTATCTCACGCCAGACAAACAAAGGCAACTGGCTACCTATTTCAAATTGTTGGCAACAAAGGCCCAGTTATCTGCAAGAAAAATTCTGCAGGCTCTGGGCTTCATGGCATCCTGCATTCTACTAATTCCATATGCAAGACTGCATATGAGGAAACTTCAGTGGTGTCTAAAAAGTGTTTGGATTCAGCATTGCCACAGCCTGGAAACAATAATTACTCTCATTCCATGCCTGCAACAGGATTTCGATAGTGGGCGAAGGCCTGTCACCAGAACAAGGGACAGCCATTCACCTTACCCCCAGCCAGGCAGAAATTGACAACGGATGCATCACATTATGCCTGGGGAGCACACATGGCAGGAAGATGTATTCAAGGCACATGGTCCGCCAACCAAATGCATCTACATATCAATCAAAAAGAGATGCTAGCTGTTCAGAATGCCCTGACAGCCCTCAAGGACCTACTTCATCTGGGACAACAACTGATAAAGACAGACAATACCACAGCCATGTGGTATATAAACAAGCAGGGAGGCACTCATTCTTGCCCCCTCTGCAGACTAGCCATGACTTTGTGGGACACAGCATTGACTTACCAAGTACATCTGCAGGCACAATTCCTGCCAGGAAAGATAAATACTCTGACAGACGAACTAAGCAGAAACCTCATGGATCCCCACGAGTGGAAATTGGATCCACAAGTCTTCAACATGATAAGGAAATGGGGATGCCCGGACAAAGACCTATTTGCCTCTCCTCACAACTGCCAACTAAAGAGATTCTGCACAAGGACTTATCACAGACAAGCATGGAAAGTGAATGCCCTATCTTTCAGCTGGAAAAACGTAACAGTATATGCCTTTCCTCCTCTGCCTCTCCTCCCCAAGGTACTCCTAAAGGTCAGACAAAAGCCAAAAATGATACTGATTGCCCCAGACTGGCCCCGCCAGTACTGGTATCCAATTCTAAAGAACTTGTCTCAATGCCCAGCCTGGACTTTACCTCAAATACCTCACCTACTGTCCCAACAAAAGAATCAGATCCTGCACAGCCAACTCAAGACCTTAGATCTGGCAGCATGGCGGATAATGTAGTCATGCAAAAATACCTCTCACTAAAGCGGTGATAGATGTCATTTTGGAGGCCAGGAGGCCAAGTACTAGAAAATCTTATGCTGGAAAATGGAAGAGATTCTGTGCCTGGAACCAGGCACAAGGAATTGACACAGCAGTACCAAATATTCCTCAGATTTTGCAATACCTAACTGAGATGCTGGACAAAGGCCTATCCTTTTCATCAATTAAAATTCATGCCTCTGCCATTTCAGCTCATTACAATACAGAGCCACCAATCTTCTCTCATCCTTTAAGGCAATACCTCAGAGGAGCCAAAAACTTAAGGCCTCCAAGGAGATCACCAGTACCTGCATGGGACCTCAGTTATGTTTTGGAAAAACTCATTCTGCCTCCTTTTGAGCCAGCCGCTACAGCTGATATAAAGTTTTTATCTTGGAAAACCGCTCTGCTCCTAGCAATAACCTCTGCAAGTCGAGTCTCAGAGCTACAGGCACTCATGGCTGTGGAACCTTTTATCATTTTTTTATCCAGACAGGGTTTCTCTGAGGACAAACCCATTTATGCCTAAGGTAGTGTCCAGTGTGGCCCTTAACCAAACTATTCATCTGCCTAATTTTTATACAAACCCACAGAATAAGGGGGAGAGAATTCTGCATTCTTTGGACATACACAGACAGCTACGCTTCTACTTGAACAGAACCAAAGCTTTCAGAAAGACTGAGCAACTACTGGTGGCATATGCTGCAGGATCACAAGGAAAGGCTATCTCAAAGCAGACTATTTTAAAGTGGATAGACCACTGCATTCGTTTCTGCTATTCACAACATGGCAAGCCAGTGCCTGAGGGCATTAGGCTTCATTCTGCCAGAGCAGCAGCCACTTCAGCAGCCTTCCTCAGGGGAGTACCAACCAAAGACATTTTAGAGGCTGCTACCTGGAGTTCAGTGCACACCTTTACAAATTACTATCATTTACCACTCTACTCTAAATCCAGGGCAGGCTTTGCCACTGCAGTTCTGCAGGGCCTCATAGCTGCTCATAATGCTATTTAACTCCAACCATAGCTTTGGGATTCAACCCAAGTGTAATGACTGCAACAGTGAAACACAAAGAACATAGTACAGTTGTGTACACTTACCATAAATGTAGATATTAGAGTGTATTCACTGTTGCAGTCCAGGTTACCCATCCACCATCCCCCATCTCTTTTTGCTGGAACTTAGCTGCACTTCTCTAATCTATACAACCTATGTGGTGTATTTGCTTGTAGATAAATGTATAATATTTTTTGGTGCATGCATGTTTGATTGGCATATTTTTAGCCTTCCCTTTTGAGGGCACCTGACTTCTGGGGCAAGAAAAACTGAAGAAAATGGCGTCGGCTGCATCTTTTTTACCCCTGGCGTGCTGACGTCAGGGAAGAGGTGACAGCAACCGACGCCAGACCAAGACTTTGGAATTCAGGCCGACTGAGGCTAGCCTGCCAGCAGGATAACCCAAGTGTAATGACTGCAACAGTGAATACACTCGAACATCTACATTTATGGTAAGTGTACACAGCTGTACTTTATCTCCCAAGGGCCTAAAGGAATTAAAGCAACTTCAGCTAAGAATCCCACCCCCTCAGATAGGGATTCCCGAGCATTAGACGGATGGGGTAAAAAAGTATACACCTCTGCTGCTCTTGCTACCAGAGCATTGTCAGTTCCATATGCTAAAATTCCAGCAGTATACCATGGAACTCCTCGAACAAAAAATATCAACTTTTCCTGCTTGTGCAGTAAATAGAGTTGCAGGACTTAATGCATTCTGCAAGTCAAGTAACTAAGCACACCTTACACTGTGGTTTTGATGCCCTAGAAGCATCTTGCAGGGCAGCAGTCACCAGTTCTGTCCTTAGAAGGCATGCTTGTCTTAAGGAACAGCACTTGACAGACTATGTCAAATCTAAACTATTGGATGCACCCTTGCACAAAGACAACTTATTTGGCACCAAGGCAGATGAGGTCTTAA
>NC_056744.1:1436956524-1436999024 GCF_019279795.1 Protopterus annectens | reverse complement strand
ATTTTTGGCTGGGAGCATAAAGGTGATGTAAGGACACAAACACTCAGAACTGCTTTGCTCCCAGTCCAAACACCATTATTGTACATCGGTCCACACATCCTTCTGCTGTGCTGGTTACCAAGCCATTTTTCAGGTAAGTGCCCCATTGTTTTTTTTTTTCTGTTTTTTACTTTTGTTTGGTACTGTGTTCATGTCATTCAAAGAGGGAAAATGTCAATCTGGGAGGCAGATTCAGCATAAAGATTTGTCATGACCAGCATCTTTTCTTTTTCCTGAATGGTTCACACAGTCATACACAGTACTCTATGCCAGGCATTTGTACCAAAGAGACTACATGGATGTCCTTCAAGGATGCATCTGCAATCATCACATATGGGTTGTCCTGCCTCAGGCAGCCCTTCGGTCGGCCGGATTCCAAAGTCTGGGTCTGGCGTCGGCTGATGTCGCCCTCTCCCCGACGTCAGAGCGCCTGGGGTATAAAAGCGTCAGCCGACGCCATCTTCCTCAGTCTTTCTTGCCGCATGGTGCCCGAAGCAGAAGCAGTTCGCAAGTGCCGGTCGGCCAGCTCCTGTAATTCAGCTAAACCGAAGACTTCAAAAGCTAAGTACCCCGTTGGGGACTCTCTCTTGCCTCAGCTGATGTCAGATAAAATTAATAATTGTTTAACTTGTGGGAAACTAATACCTCATAAGGATTTCCACTCTTACTGCCTACCTTGCCTAGGCCCAGACCACGACGTCTCTGCCTGTTCCGCCTGTGCTTCCTTCAACCGACGTACTCTTAGACGTCGGGCGGAGTTCGCAGAGGAATTTTTTGGGGCTAGTTTTGCTTACAATATGCCGTCGGAGACTCCGACTTCACATTTAATAAAGAAACGGAGTGACAAGGACCGACACACGCGGGCCGCGGTTTCAGCTGAAACCACGGCCAGGCCTACCGCAAGTGTCTCGGTCTCGACTGAAACAGAGTCCTTCGTACTTCCGTCCACCGAAACCGTACAACCGACAACCTCGGCCCCGGAGGCCACTTCTGTATCGGTTTTTGAATCTCCATTAGAATCTGGTGTCCAGGAACCTTCCGACACCATTCCCTTAGACAAAACTACTCCAGCACGTGGTGCAGCCAGGCCTCCTGCATCCATGTCTATTAAGGCATTCACCAGGGCTAAAGCTGCTAAACACTCAAAATCTATGCCTCCCAGGGTTATCTCTCAGGGACCCACTACAGGTTCTCAGATCCTTAGTCTAGCAGAGGACCTTATTTCATTAATTAGGGGCTCACAGCCTCATCCAGACAGGGGTTCTCAACCTCCTACAGAAAAAAGGCCCAGGGTTGAGCCCTCTGATCCCCACTCCTCGGATGAGGCCTCTGATGGCTCTGCTGTCTCTACCAGGAGGAGGTTTTTTCGGCCTACGAGGATTCTGATGCAGAGGAATCTATTCCTTCGGCCTCCCCTCCTGAAGAACTGTCCTTTGGTGAAACTCTGCACACTATGAGGGAGCATTTCCAATGGCAGGACCAAAAATTCTCTGATTCCAGGAAGAGATTAAGGACCTTCTTGCATTTGCCTCAGCATAGACCTTTGGCTATTCCCCCTGTTTTGAATGTCATTGATGATGTGTACTCTGAGTCTAGCACAACCCCTGACACTCTCCCTCCGGCTCCTGCCAAACCCGATAGGTATTACAGGGTCCCGGAATCTCATCCTTTCCTTTACAAGGCCCACTCTGCTGATCCAGAAACTATTTCCCAGGGGCCTAAAGGGGTTGCAGCTGTCACTACAAAGAATCCCCTCCCCTCTGAAAGGGAGTCCAGGGCTTTAGAGCGATGGGGTAAAAAAGTGTATACTTCTGCTACCCTTTCTATGAGGGCTTTAAATTGTCAATTTCATATGATACAGTACCAAGAGTATTTCTTAGATGGAATTGCATAAAAAACTGTCTTCACCTGAACCCCTAGATCGCAAATCACTTCAGGATCTGGTACATAATTCTCAACAGGTTAGCAACCATTTCTTGTAGTGTGGTTATGATGCATTGGAAGCTTCATGTAGGTCAGCTATGACAGGTGCAGTCATACGTAGGCATGCTTGGCTGAAGGAACAATCTCTGCCAGACCATGTTAAAGCAAAGCTTCTGGGTGCTCCACTGGAAAAGCAAAAGTTATTTGGCTCCACTGCTCAGGAGGTCTTAAAGAAATTTGAAGAAAAGGCAAAATCTGTACAAACAGTCAAAGATTTTATGCAAGTCCAACCACCAAGATTCAGCAGAAATTGGCTTTCCAAGAACTGGTCCTTCCCGGACACAGAGAGATTTCAGAGAGGCAAGAACAGGCGTGCCAGATGTAGAGGGCAAGCTAGAGGCTCCTACAGAGGACGTCAATGGCAGCCTCCCAACCAGAGAGGTAGTGCAGGGCCTACAACTGCTGCACAAGGACAGACTCAATGACTTTACTTTGACACCGCCAACCAGGGCTCAATTGGAAGCACCTTTGGGCGGAAAGCTTTCCTTATTCTCAGAAAATTGGCACATTATTACAAGGGACAAATGGACACTACAAATAATAGACAAAGGATACAGGTTCCATTTCCACACATTACCGAAAAGAAGAGGCATGCCGGACCTGCCACCAAATCAAAGGGCAGAGGCTTTGAAACAAATCTCCAACTTAATGCAAATGAAAGCAATAGAAAAGGTTCCTCTCAGAACAAGGCCAAGGATTTTATTCCAGACTCTTCCTTGTTCCAAGAAAAGAAAAGCAATGGAGGCCTATTCTCGACTTGTCCGTACTGAATACTTATCTCATTGTGCCAAAATTCAAAATGCTGACTCTACAGCAACTCCTTCCCATGCTGGGCAAGGGGTCTTGGCTGGTAACTCTGGACCTCAAGGAGGCATACCTGCATGTCCCTATCAGACAAAGCTGCAGAAGACACCTCAGATTTCTTGCAGGTTCAGAGCATTATCAATTCTCAGCATTGCCCTTTGGCTTATCTACTGCGCCCAGAGTATTCACGAAATGCCTTGCATCAGTAATTGCACACTGCAGACTTCAGGGGATGCAAATATACCCGTATCTGGACGACTGCCTTATACAAGCGGACAGCCAACAAACTTTGGTAAAACACTTGAATTATGCCATCCACCTTCTTCAGGCCTTGGGATATACAGTCAACATTCACAAGTCAAGACTTGTACCATCCCAAAGAATAACTTTTCTGGGTGCGAATTTAGACACAACCACCCAAATGGCTTTCCTCACAGAAGAAAAACAAAGTCAACTACCGGATTACTTCAAAAACCTGTCAAGACAAACTCAGCTGACTGCAAGGAAAATCCTGCAGGCCCTGGGTTACATGGCTTCTTGCATTCTTCTGATTCCTCAAGCAAGGCTACATATGAGGAAACTACAATGGTACCTAAGGAGTTTATGGACTCGGCACAGTCACAGCTTGGAAACTTTGATACCACTCATCCCATGCCTTCAAAGGGAATTTCTGTGATGGGCTCAAGCAAGCCAGTCAAACAGAGGTCTGCCCTTCAGCAAACCAATAGCCAGCCAAACCATTACAACGGACGCTTCAGACCATGGATGGGGAGCGCACATGGAGGGAAGGTGCATTCAAGGACTATGGTCACAAAAAGAGCTACGCATGCACATAAACCAAAAGGAAATGCTGGCAGTGATACATGCAATCGAGGCCTTCAAGCTATTTCTACATCAAGGCCACCTGCTAATAAGGACAGACAACACCACAGTTATGTGGTACATAAACAAGCAAGGAGGTACCCATTCCTACCCTCTTTGCAGACTGGCAATGAATCTATGGGAACTTTCCTTGACACTCAATATAGAGCTGCAATCCCAGTTTGTGCCAGGAAAGGACAATAAACTGGCGGACAGCTTAAGCAGGAACACCATGGATGCACACGAATGGATGCTGCACCCAGATATCTTCCATCACATAACACAATCATGGGGGAGACCGGACATAGACCTCTTTGCCTCCCCACACAATCATCAGCTGAAGAAATTCTGCTCAAGGACATACCACCCACAAGCATGGAAAGTGGACGCCCTCTCTTTCAGCTGAAGAACTCTAACAGTGTATGCATTCCCACCTCTTCCATTAATGACCAAGGTCTTACTGAAGATCAGGGCCGAGCAGCCAAGAGTGATTCTGGTAGCTCCGGACTGGCCAAGACAGCACTGGTACCCATTGCTAAAGAGTATGTCACGGACGAAACCATGGCTTCTTCCACAGTGGCCGCTTCTCCTGACACAGCACAATTACAAAACTCTGCATTCCAACCTGAAAACATTGCAACTAACTGCCTGGAAAATACCTTGATTCATCACCAGGATAAGCTATCCAAAAGAGTGAAGGATATCATCATGGAAGCTCGCAGGCCTTCCACAAGAAAGGCATACTCAGCAAAATGGAAAAGATTTCACACCTGGAGCACCTCAAAAGGCCTAGATGCAAAAGTTATGAACATGGCACATATCCTGGAATATTTGGCAGAAATGCTCCACAATGGCCTGTCTTACTCTTCCATTAAAATTCATGCTTCAGCAATTTCAGCATAGTACAATACTGATCCACCTGTCTTCTCTCATCCTCAACTAAGACAGTTTCTAAGAGGAATTAAAAACATTAATCCTCCAAGGAATCCACCAGTGCCTACTTGGGACCTTAACTTCGTGTTGGAAAAACTAACACTGCCTCCCTTTGAACCAGCAGCATCTGTAGAACTACAGTTCCTGTCTTGGAAGACTGCTTTCCTTCTTGCTATAACCTCAGCAAGAAGAGTATCTGAGCTACAGGCCCTCATGGCAGTGCAGCCATTCCTTATCTTTCATCAAGACAGAGTCTCCTTGAGAACCAATCCTTCATTTATGCCAAAGGTGGTATCCAGGGTCTCATTAAACCAAGCTATTCACCTGCCTACCTTCTTTCCAAATCCACAAAACAAAGGGGAAAAGCTTCTGCACACCCTGGACATACACAGACAGTTGCGCTACTACTTGGACAGAACTAAAAGTTACAGAAAAACTGACCAGCTGTTTCTAGCATATGCTGCTAGTGCACAAGGAAAAGCAATTTCAAAACAGACCATTTCTAAATGGATAGGAAATTGCATTCATTTTTGTTACTCCTTTCATGGAAAAATTGTGCCAGCTAACATTAGACCTCATTCGACCAGAGGCACAGCCACCTCCACAGCCTTCTTAAGAGGGGTGGCTACCAAGGACATTTTAGAAGCTGCTACATGGAGCTCCGTGCATACATTTTCCAAGCATTACAATTTACCTTTATATTCCAGATCCAGAGCAGGCTTTGCTACGGCAGTCCTGCAGGGCATTTTAGCTACACCATCCTCTACATAGATCCTCCACCCCCAGATTGGCTATGGTATTCTACCCATATGTGATGACTGCAGATGCATCCTTGAAGGACATAATACAGTTTTGTACCTACCATAAATGTAGATGTCCGATAGGTATGCATCTGCAGTCAGGTTTACCCTCCCTCCTTCCCCTCTGTGGTATTTCTTGGGTACTTTTCCCTCTCATAGCTAGCTGGGGATGTCCTTCAAGGATGCATCTGCAGTCATCACATATGGGTTGTCCTGCCTCAGGCAGCCCTTCGGTCGGCCAGATTCCAAATTTTGGGTCCGGCGTCGGCTGATGTCGCCCCTTCCCCGACGTCACAGCGCCTGGGGTATAAAAGCGTCAGCCGACGCCATCTTCCCCAGTCTTTCTTGCCGCGTGGTGCCCGAAGCAGAAGCAGTTCGCAAGTGCCGGTCGGCCAGCTCCTGTAAATTCGCTATCTGAAGACTTCAAAAGCTAAGTACCCCGTTGGGGACTCTCTCTTGCCTCAGCCGATGTCAGAAAAAGTTAATAATTGTTTAACTTGTGGGAAACAAATACCTCATAAGGATTTCCACTCTTACTGTCTCCCCTGCTTAGGCCCAGACCACAACGTCTCGGCCTGTTCAGCCTGCGCTTCCTTCAACCGATGCACTCTTAGACATCGGTCGGAGTTCGCAGAGGAGTTTTTTGGGGATAGTTTTTCATACAAAATGCCGTCGGAAACCCCGACATCACATTTAATTAAGAAACGGAAAGACAAGGACCGACGCATGCGGGCCGCGGTTTCGGCTGAAACCGCGGCTAGGCCTACCGCGAGTGTCTCGGTTGATACCGAGTCCTTGGAACTTCCGAACCCTGAAATAATACAACCGACAGCCTCGGCCCCGGAGGCTCCTACCGAGTTGGTTGCAGAATTGCCTTCCGAAACTGGTGTATTGGAATCTTCCGACACCATACCTTTAGACAAAGCTACACCAGCACGTGGTGCAGCCAGGCCTCCTGCATCCATGTCTATTAAGGCCTTCACCAGGGCTAAAGCTGCAAAACACACTAAAGCCATGCCTCCCAGGGTTATTCCTCAGGGACCCTCTTCTAGTTCACAGATTCTAACTTTAGCAGAGGACCTTATCTCCTTAATTAGGGGCTCTCAGCCCCATCCAGACAGGGGCTCCCAACCCCCTCTAGACAAAAGGCCCAGGGTGGATCCTCCTGATCCCCTTTCCTCAGAGGAGGCCTCTGTTGGCTCGGATCACTCAGACTACCAGGAGGAGGCTTATTCGGCCTACAAGGATTCGGATGCAGAGGAATCTATTCCCTCAGCCTCCCTTCCTGAAGAGCTTTCCTTTGGGGAGACCCTTCACACTATGAGAGAGCATTTCAAATGGCAGGGCCAGGAATATTCTGATTCCAGGAAAAGACTAAGAACTTTTCTTCATTTACCTCAGCATAGACCTTTGGCTATTCCTCCTGTTTTAAATGTCATTGATGTGTATTCTGACTCTAGTATGACCCCTGACACTCTGCCTCCGGCCCCTGTTAAGCCCGATAGGTATTACAGGGTCCCGGACACACACAATTTTCTTTATAAGGCCCACTCTGCTGACCCTGAAACTATTTCACAGGGCCCTAAAGGGGTTGCAGCTGTTACTACTAAGAACCCACTCCCCTCTGCAAAGGAGTCCAGGACATTAGAGAGATGGGGTAAAAAAGTGTATACTTCTGCCACTCTTGCTATGAGGGCATTAAATTGTCAGTTTCATATGATACAGTATCAAGAGTATTTGTTAGAAGAAATGCATAAGAAATATTCTTCTACTGAACCCCTTGACCGTAAATCCCTTCAGGATCTGGTACATAACTCCCAGCAGGTTAGCAACCATTTATTGCAGTGTGGTTGTGATGCATTGGAAGCTTCATGTAGGTCAGCAATGACAGGTGTTGTCATACGTAGGCATGCTTGGCTGAAGGAACAATCCCTGCCAGACCATGTTAAAGCTAAGCTTTTGGATGCTCCACTGGAAAAGCAAAAGTTATTTGGTTCCACTGCTCAAGAAGTCCTAAAGAAATTTGAGGAAAAGACAAAATCTGTACAAACAGTTAAGGATTTTCTTCAAGTCCAACCGCCTAGATTCAGCAGAAACTGGCCTTCCAAGAATTGGTCCTTTCCGGACACAGAAAGATTTCAAAGGGGCAGGAACAGGCGTGCCAGAGGTAGAGGGCAAGCTAGGGGCTCCTACAGAGGCCGTCAGTGGCAACCTCCAATCCAGACAGGCAGTTCAGGACCTGCAACTGCTGCATAAGGACAAACTCAATGACTTTGCATTGACTCCGCCAACCAGGGCTCAATTAGAAGCACCTTTGGGCGGAAAGCTTTCTTTATTCTCAAAAAATTGGCACAACATTTCAAGAGACAAATGGACACTCCAAATAATAGACAACGGATGCAGGTTCCATTTTCACACATTGCCAAAAAGAAAAGGCATGCCAGGTCTGCCACCAAATCAAAGGGCAGAGGCTTTGAAACAAATCTCAAACTTACTACAAATGAAAGCCGTAGAAAAAGTTCCTATTTCAGAACAAGGCCAAGGATTTTACTCCAGGCTTTTCCTTGTTCCAAGAAAAGAGCATCAATGGAGACCAATTCTCGACTTGTCCGTACTGAATACTTATCTCGTTGTGCCAAAATTCAAAATGCTGACTCTACAGTAGCTCCTTCCCATGCTGGGCAAGGGGTCTTGGCTGGTGACTCTAGACCTCAAGGAGGCATACCTGCATGTCCCTATCAGACAAAGTTTCAGAAGACACCTCAGATTTCTTGCAGGGTCAGAGCATTATCAATTCTCAGCATTGCCCTTTGGCTTATCTACTGCGCCCAGAGTATTCACGAAATGCCTGGCATCAGTAATAGCACACTGCAGACTCCAGGGGATTCAAATCTACCCATATCTGGATGACTGCCTTATACAAGCGGACAACCAACAAACTTTGATAAAGGACTTAAATTATGCCATCAATCTTCTACAGGCCTTGGGATATACAGTCAACATGCACAAATCAAGACTTGTTCCATCCCAAAGAATAACCTATCTGGGTGCGGATCTAGATACAACCACCCAAATGGCTTATCTCACAGAAGAAAAACAAAGTCAGCTACCGGATTACTTCAAGAATCTGACAAAACAAACTCAGCTGACTGCAAGGAAAATCCTGCAGGCCCTGGGTTACATGGTATCCTGTATTCTTTTGATTCCACAAGCAAGGCTACATATGAGAAAGCTACAGTGGTACCTAAGGAGTTTATGGACTCAGCACAGTCACAGTTTGGAAACTTTAATCCCACTCATTCCATGCCTTCACAAGGAATTTCTGTGGTGGGCTCAGGCCAGCCAGTCCAACAGAGGGTTGCCCTTCACAAAGCCAAAAACCTCCCAAACTATTACAATGGACGCTTCAGACCTAGGTTGGGGAGCACACATGGAGGGCAGAGGTATCCAAGGACAGTGGTCACGAAAGGAGCTACGCATGCACATAAATCAAAAAGAAATGCTAGCAGTGATACATGCAATCGAGGCCTTCAAACTCTTTCTGCATCAAGGCCATCTACTAATAAGGACAGACAACACCACAGTTATGTGGTACATAAACAAGCAAGGAGGTACCCATTCTTACCCTCTTTGCAGACTGGCAATGAATCTATGGGATCTTTCCTTGAAACTCAATATACAGCTACAAGCTCAGTTTGTGCCAGGGAAAGACAATAAACTGGTGGACAGCTTAAGCAGAAATATCATGGATGCGCACGAATGGATGCTGCACCCAGACATCTTCCAACAGATAACACAATCTTGGGGGAGCCCGGACATAGATCTATTTGCATCCCCCCACAATCATCAACTGAAGAAATTCTGCTCAAGGACATACCACCCACAAGCGTGGAAAGTGGACGCCCTCTCTTTCAGCTGGAGAAATCTGACCGTGTATGCATTCCCTCCTATCCCATTAATGACCAAGGTGTTACTGAATATCAGGACAGAGCAGCCAAAAGTGATTCTGATAGCTCCGGACTGGCCAAGACAGCACCGGTACCAACTGCTAAGGAGCATGTCACGTACGAAACCATGGCCTCTACCTCTATGGCCACTTCTACTGACACAGCACAGATAAAAAAACTCTACATTCCAACCTGAAAACATTGCAACTAACAGAGTGGAGAATACCTTGACTCCTCCTCAGGATAAGCTATCCCAGAGAGTGAAGAATATTATTATGGAAGCTCGCCGCCCTTCCACAAGAAAGGCATATTCAGCAAAATGGAAAAGATTTCTCATCTGGAACACCACAAAGAGCCTAGATGCGACAATGATGAACATGGCACATATCCTGGAATATTTGGCAGAAATGTTCCACAATGGACTGTCTTACTGTTCTATTAAGATTCATGCTTCAGCAATTTCAGCAGAGTACAATACTGATCCACCTGTCTTTTCTCATCCTCTCCTAAGACAGTTTCTAAGAGGAATCAAAAACATCAAACCTCCTCGGAAACCACCTCTACCTGCTTGGGACCTTAACTACGTGTTGGAAAAACTAACACTGCCTTCATTTGAACCAGCAGCATCTGCTGATCTACAGTATCTTTCATGGAAGACTGCTTTCCTTCTGGCAATAACCTCAGCAAGAAGGGTTTCGGAATTGCAGGCCCTGATGGCAGTTCAGCCATTTATTATTTTTCACCAGGGCAGAGTTTCATTAAGAACTAATCCTACTTTTATGCCAAAGGTGGTATCCAGGGTTTCATTGAATCAAGCCATTCACTTGCCTACCTTCTTCCCAAATCCACAAAACAAAGGGGAGAAACTGCTGCACACCCTGGACATTCACAGACAGTTGCGCTACTACTTGGACAGAACTAAAGGTTTCAGAAAAACTGACCAGCTGCTGGTAGCATATGCTGCTGGTACTCAAGGAAAAGCAATTTCCAAACAGACAATTTCAAAATGGATAGGAAATTGCATTCGCTTTTGTTACTCATTTCATGGAAAGACTGTACCAGCTAACATTAGACCTCATTCTACGAGAGCCACAGCCACCTCCACAGCCTTCTTAAGAGGGGTGGCTACAAAAGACATTTTAGAAGCTGCCACATGGAGCTCCGTGCATACATTTGCCAAGCATTACAATTTACCTTTATATTCCAGATCCAGAGCAGGCTTTGCTACGGCTGTCCTGCAGGGTATCTTAGCTACACCATCCTTTTCCTAGTTTCTCCACCCCCAGATTGGCTATGGTATTCTACCCATATGTGATGACTGCAGATGCATCCTTGAAGGACATAGTACAGTTTTGTACCTACCACAAATGTAGATGTCCGATAGGTATGCATCTGCAGTCAGGTTTACCCTCCCTCCTTCCCCTCTGTGGTATTCCTAGGGTGCTTACCCCTCTATTAGCTAGCTGGGGGGATCTATTATGGTGTATTTGTTTTTACATATATATATATATATATATATAGATATATATTTTTGCAAATGTTTGGATTTTTATTGCATTTTTCCAAATTTAGCCTTCCATAGAAGGCACCTGGCATCTGGGGCAAGAAAAACTGAGGAAGATGGCGTCGGCTGATGCTTTTATACCCCAGGCGCTTTGACGTCGGGGAGAGGGCGACATCAGCTGACGCCGGACCCAGACTTTGGAATCCGGCCGACCGAAGGGCTGCCTTTGGCAGGACAACCCATATGTGATGACTGCAGATGCATACCTATCGGACATCTACATTTATGGTAGGTACAAAACTGTACTTTGCCTCTCTTCTTATCAGTAGATCTTGAGAACCCTCAACTTAAACTGTTGGCTCAAAATGCTATGGCAGAACCCTCCTGTCCTGAGGGCTAGCTGTCTACCAAGAAGGCAAAAAAGTCAGGCCAGATCCGGCTGCTGTCCCACTTCCTCCAGACATCTCTCTAGAGGTTAGTGAAGGCCCTGAAGACTGTGTCTGGTGCTTGTTTCAGATTCCTCTGCCATGACCCTGTCTGAGGCTGGCATGGATCTGAATTCCTGTATATCACCTGAAGCTTTTCCATCGTCTGTACCCAACATTGAGGGGGATCCAATATAGAAAGAGATGCATTACTTACAAATTGCCAAGTAAATAATCCCTTTACTGACACAGATGTCCTTCAAGGATGCATCTGCAGTCCTAACATATGGGTTGTCCTGCCTCAGGCAGCCCTTCGGTCGGCCGGATTCCAAAGTCTGGGTCTGGCCTCGGCTGATGTCGCACTTCACCCGACGTCATAGCTGCTGGGGTATAAAGGCATCAGCCGACGCCATTTTCCTCAGTCTTTCTTGCCGTGCGGTGCCCGAAGCAGAAGCTGTTCGCAAGTGCCGGTCGGTCAGATCCAGAGATTTCTACTACAGAAGACTTCTAAAAAAGCTGAGTACCCCGTTGGGGACTCCTTTCTTGCCTCAGCCGATGTCAAACAAAAAGTAAATAATTGTTTAACTTGTGGGAAACAAATACCTCATAAGGATTTTCACTCTTACTGCCTTCCTTGCTTAGGCCCAGACCACGACGTATCAGCTTGTTTAGCCTGTGCTTCCTTCAACCGACAGACACTTAGACGTCGGTCGGAGTTTGCAGAAGAGTTTTTTGGTCCCACTTTTGCATATAAAATGCCGTCGGAGACTCCGACTACACAATTAGCTAAAAAATGCAAGGAAAAGGACCGACACTCGCGGCCCGCGGTTTCGGCTGAAACCACGGTTAGGCCTACCGCGAGTGTCTCGTTTTCGGCTGAAACAGAGTCCTCGGTTCTCCCTTCGGCCGAAAGCATACCTCCGATAACCGAGGCCACACAGGTCATGGATGAATCGGCTACAGAAATTACTGCTGCAGAAGCAGGCACCCAGGATTTGTCAGACACTATTCCTTTAGACATCTCTACTCCTGCACGTGGGGCTGCTAGACCCCCTGCTTCTATGTCTATCAAGGCTTTTTCCAGGGCTAAAGCAGCCAAAATTTCCAAGACCTTACCTACAAAAGCTCCCTCTCACAGGCCTACTTCTAGTTCCCAGATACTCAGCCTTGCTGAGGACCTTATTTCTTTGATCAGGGGATCCCAACCTCACCCAGACAGGGCCTCTCAACCTCCTCCAGACAAGAGGCCTAGGACTGAACCCCCTGAACCTCTCTCTTCAGACTATTCCTCGGATGGCTCTGATTTATCTGACCATCAGGAAGGCCCATATTCACCTTATGAGGATTGTGATGCAGAAGACTCCATTCCTTCGGCTTCTCCTCCTGAAGAATTTTCTTTTGGGGAAACCCTACACTCAATGAGGGAACACTTCCAATGGCAGGGCCAGGATTTTTCAGATTCAAGGAAAAGGCTAAGGACTTTTTTACACTTACCACAGCATAGGCCTTTAGCTATACCTCCTGTACTATCAGTTGTTGATGATGCATATACTGATGCCAGTACTGCCCCTGATTCTCTTCCTCCGGCCCCTGCCAAGCCTGACAGATATTACAGGGTCCCGGACTCTCACTACCACTTGTATAAGGCTCATGTTGCAGACCCAGAAACCATTTCTCAGGGCCCTAAAGGGGTTGCAGCTGCCTCTGCCAAAAACCCTCTTCCCTCTGAAAGGGAATCTAGAGCATTAGAGAGATGGGGTAAAAAGGTTTATACATCTGCTACTCTTTCTGCCAGGGCCTTAAACTGTCAATTTCACATGATACAGTACCAGGAATTTTTGTTAGACCAGCTAATTAAAAAACTGTCCTCTCCTGAACCTATAAGACCGTAAGTCCCTTCAGGATTTGGTACATAACTCTCAGCAGGTCAGTAATCATTTTTTAAAATGTGGCTATGATGCACTGGAGGCTTCTTTTAGATCAGCTATGACTGGAGCAGTGATTCGAAGGCATGCCTGGTTAAAAAAGCAATCCTTACCAGACCATGTTAAGTCAAAACTCCTAGATGCTCCTATGGAGAAACAAAGTTTGTTTGGCTCCCCTGCACAGGAGGTTCGAAAGAAAGTGGAAGAAAAAGCAAAATCTGTCCAAACAGTCAAGGATTTTTTGCAGGTCCAACCTCAGAGGTTTAGCAGAAATTGGCCCTCAAAGAATTGGTCCTTTCCAGACACCTCCAGAGCACAGAGAGGCAGAAATAGACGCCCAAGAGGCAGAAGTCAACCAAGAAGTGCCTACAGGGGTCGTCAATGGCAACCTGCCAACCAGAGAAGTGCTGCCACAGCTGCGACAACAACCACTTCCACAGGACAGACACAATGACTTGGCTCTGATTCCGCCTACCAGGGAACAACTGGAAGCACCCTTGGGCGGAAAGCTAGCTTTATTTTCAGAAAACTGGCATTGCATTACAGGAGACAAATGGACTTTACAAACAATAGACAAGGGCTACAGGTTTCACTTCCACACTCTACCAAAAAAGAGGAATGCCAAACCTTCCACCAAGCCAAAAAACAGAGGCTCTAAAACAAATCATCAGCTTACTAAGGATGAGAGCAATAGAAAAGGTACCATCTATGAAACAAGGCCAAGGATTTTACTCCAGACTATTCCTTGTACCAAGAAAAGAAAATCAATGGAGACCTGTTCTCGACTTGTCCGCACTGAACACATACCTCATTGTTCCAAAATTCAAAATGCTGACCCTCCAGCAACTTCTTCCCATGTTGGGCAAGGAGTCTTGGCTGGTGACTCTAGATCTCAAGGAGGCATACCTGCACGTCCCTATACGACCAGATTGCAGAAGACACCTCAGATTTCTTGCAGGATCAGAGCATTATCAATTCTCAGCATTGCCCTTTGGCTTATCTACTGCGCCCAGAGTATTCACGAAATGCCTGGCATCAGTAATTGCTCATTGCAGGCTTCAGGGAATTCAAATTTACCCATACCTGGACGACTGCCTAATACAAGCGGACAACAAGACAAAATTAATAAAGGATTTGGCCAATGTCATACAACTGTTGCAAGCTTTGGGATACACAGTCAACATTCAAAAGTCAAGGCTGGTACCATCCCAAAGGATAACATTTTTGGGTGCAGAACTGGATACAACAACTCAGATGGCTTTTCTCACAGAGGAAAAACAAAAACTACCACCAGTCTATTTCATGGCATTAACAACACAAACCCAGCTTACTGCAAGGAAAGTCCTGCAAGCACTGGGTTACATGGCATCCTGCATAATATTGATCCCGCATGCCAGGCTGCATATGAGAAAGTTACAATGGTACCTAAGGAATGTATGGTCTCAACACAAGCACAGTCTAGAAGCCCAGATACCAATTATTCCATGCCTGAAAAAAGAATTCCTGTGGTGGGCTCAGGCCTGTCAGATAAACAGAGGATTGCCTTTCCACAAACCACATCCAAGCCAGACCATCACTACGGACGCCTCAGACCTAGGCTGGGGGGCACACATGGAAGACAAGTGTATACAAGGCCTATGGTCCCAAGACCAGCTGAATCTACACATAAATCTAAAGGAGATGCTGGCAGTGAAACATGCAATCGAGGCATTCAGACCACTCCTCCAACAAGGACACATGCTGATAAGGACGGACAATACCACAGTCATGTGGTACATCAACAAACAGGGAGGTGTACACACTCATACCCTCTATGCCGGATGGCAATGGACTTGTGGAATTTGGCCCTGAATCTCAACATTCAACTGCAGACCAGATTTGTACCAGGAAAAGAAAATTCACTAGCAGACACCTTAAGCAAAACTACCATAGATGCTCACGAATCGATGCTACATCCAGATATCTTCAAAACCATTACAAAGAAATGGGGAATGCCAGAGATAGACCTGTTCGCCTCCCCACACAACCACCAATTGAAGAAATTCTGCTCAAGAGTATACCACCCACTTGCCTGGAGGGTGGACTCTCTTTCTTTCAGCTGGAAGAACCTGACAGCATATGCATTTCCACCTCTTCCTTTGATGTACAAAGTCCTACTGAAGATCAGAGAGGAACAGCCAAAGGTAATTCTGATAGCTCCAGACTGGCCAAGACAACAGTGGTACCCACTACTGAGAAGCATGTCTCAGGCACACTCATGGCCTCTACCTCTATGTCCCTTACTTCTAACGCAGAACAACTACAAGACCCTGCATCCAAACTTGAAAACACTGCAGCTAACTGCTTGGAATATTGCATAAAACAAAATCAACCAGATTTATCTCAGAGGGTTAAGGACATTATCCTGGAGGCTCGCAGACCCTCCACAAGGAAAACATATTCAGCCAAATGGAAAAGATTCCTCATTTGGAGTGCAGCAAAGGGAGAAAATGTCTCATTGGCAAACATAGCACACATCCTGGAATACTTAGCAGAACTGTTCCACAATGGCTTGTCCTACTCCTCCATTAAGATTCATGCATCAGCAATTTCAGCAGAGTACAACATGGATCCTCCTGTCTTCTCTCATCCTCTACTCAGGCAGTTCTTGAGAGGAATCAAAAGCGTAAAGCCTCCAAGGAAACCACCTCTGCCTGCATGGGATCTCAACTTTGTGCTGGAAAAATTAACACTTCCCCCTTTTGAACCAGCAGCAACAGCAGACTTACAGTTCTTATCTTGGAAAACTGCATTCCTGCTTGCAATCACTTCAGCAAGAAGGGTATCTGAGTTACGGGCATTAATGGCAGTACAGCCTTTCCTTATCTTCCATCAGGATAGAGTGTCTCTGAGAACCAGTCCTACTTTTATGCCAAAGGTGGTCTCCAGGGTATCCTTGAACCAAGCTATACATTTACCTACATTCTTCCCCAACCCACAGAACAGGGGGGAAAGACTACTACACACCTTGGATGTGCACAGACAACTACGCTACTATCTGGACAGAACTAAGGCCAGCAGAAAAACTGACCAGCTTCTGGTAGCATATGCAACAGCAGTGCAAGGAAAAGCAATTTCAAAACAGACAATCTCAAAATGGATAGGAAATTGCATTAGATTCTGCTACTCTTTTCATGGAAAGACGACAACTGAAAATATCAGGCCTCACTCCACAAGAGCTACAGCCACCACTACAGCTTTCCTACGAGGAGTGGCTACCAAAGACATTTTAGAAGCTGCTACTTGGAGCTCCGTGCATACATTTGCCAAGCATTATAATCTTCCTTTATACTCCAGATCCGAGCAGGTTTTGCAACTGCTGTTTTACAAGGGATCTTAACTACACCATCATTATCTTAGTGCCTCCTCCCCCAGTTTGGCTATGGTATTCTACCCATATGTTAGGACTGCAGATGCATCCTTGAAGGACATAGTACAGTTTTGTACCTACCATAAATGTAGATGTCCGATAGGTATGCATCTGCAGTCAGGATTACCCACCCTCCTTCCCCTCTGTGGTATTCCTAGGGTACTTACCCCTCTTTTAGCTAGCTGGGGGAATCTATTATGGTGTATTTGTTTGTATGTATATATATTTTGCTCTCTACTCTTTGGAATTATCTGCATTTATCCAAATTTAGCCTTCCTAGAGGGCACCTGGCATCTGGGGCAAGAAAGACTGAGGAAAATGGCGTCGGCTGATGCCTTTATACCCCAGCAGCTATGACGTCGGGTGAAGTGCGACATCAGCCGAGGCCAGACCCAGACTTTGGAATCCGGCCGACCGAAGGGCTGCCTGAGGCAGGACAACCCATATGTTAGGACTACAGATGCATACCTATCGGACATCTACATTTATGGTAGGTACAAAACTGTACTTTTCCTGTCCTATGAATTATGTTGCTCCTGGTAACATTTTTCAAAGTGATGCTCCCCTTTTCTAAAATATATTGACATTGCTCACAGTTCCCACATATTTTAATAACTATACTTTATTTGTTTCTGTGATAAACACTCATTTCATAATAGTTCTTTAAGTTCTGACCAATCTCGGACAGAAATTTTGGGGTCCATTCCTAAAGTGCCAATTATATCAGGGTTATATCTTGACATATTCCAGTTTTAAGAAATAATTTCCTTAATTTTAGGTGCGGTGTAATTGAACTCCATAACCATGGACCTATCAAAGTTCTTATCATTGTTGGTATTGGAAATGAGGTCAACACACCCTGTAGCTTGTATTTCCGTCCCCATCCTTTGAGTACGTCATGTGCAATGTTGATTAAATCTCTAGGGTAACCCCTGTCAGTAAACAAACTTGAAACATAGTTATCTCTTTTATTAAGTCATCAAGATGGAAAGACATCCTAGCAGTCCGAATACATTGCTCTTTCACTAAACCTTTTTTCTGACTAAGAGTATGAGCATTGTTAAAGGGCAAGTATAAGTTGCTAAAAGTCAGTTTTCTATAAACCTTAGACTTAAATCTATCTTCAAATATTTACAATTGTAGTGTCTAAATTGCAACACTCATGATAGCTATACGTGACTTTCAAAAAAGTAGTAGTATTACTTAGTCAATGATAATCCCATCTTTGGGTCCAGCCCATAAGATGAATATGTCATTCAGGAATCTCAAATGTAACTTCATGGATGACCAAAATCTTGAGTTAAATATGAATTATAGGATCAAGTTTGTGTATATCGGGGTGCAAGCTGCACCCAATCAAACCCCCTTATTCTGCTGAAAGATCCCCCCTCGAAAAATATTACATTATTTTCCAACACCAGTCTGGTTCATTCAAAAACAGGTTAATGTCACGACTCTTCATTAATTCAAAACTGAAAGACTTTCAGAGAATAACTCTAAACCCTCATCTAAAGGGACAGAAAAAAAAAACGGTCAACAATATCAACAGTTAAGCAAATAATATTCACTGTAACTAAATCAGGAGTGAGCCTACCCAAAGGTCTCAGGAGTCTTTTATCATGTGCTGGGACAGCTACTGTTGGTTTGAATGGTGGATTAGCAATGCTCTTGTGGATGTTCTTCGTGTTTCATTGTTGCAGTCATTACATTAGGGTAATCTGCTGGCAAGTTGCCCTCAGCCTGAATACTTGGGTCCTGCGTCGGTTGCTGTCTCTTCTTCCATGACATCAGGTCGTCAGGGGTATAAAACATGTGGCCGACACCATTACATCAGTCTTTCTTGCCGCGCGGTGTCCGAAGCAGAAGCAGTTCGCAAGTGCCGGTCGGCCAACTCCTGAAATTTGCGTTTTCAAGTTTCAGAACCGAAGTCTTCAACTAAAAGCTAAGTACACCATTGGGGAAACTTTTTCTTGCTCCTTACCAATGTCAGTAAAAGTTAATAATTGTATTACTTGTGAGAAGCAAATATCTCATAAGGATTTTCATTTGTACTGTATTCCTTGCCTAGGCCCTGACCACAAAGTGCCTTGCTGTCGGTTTTGTGCTAAATTTAATCAACGCTCTATTAAACGTTGGTATATTTTTGCTTCTAAATATTTTGGCTCAATACTTAACTATCCAGAAATGTCGTTGGTTAGCAATCCGACTACTGGAATATCTAAAAAACGCAAAGAAAAAGATAGAGACAGACTGTCGAGGTCCAAAACCGACGGCGAAGCTTCTAAGCCTGTCGCCTTTTTGCCGGTCCTCAGTGAGGCGCTTTCGCAGCCCCTGATACTCACGACTTTTGATTCGCAGGCCTCTACTGAGACCCATTCGGAGTCCGGTATGCCGCGAGATACTTTAAGTATTGAACTCGCGGACGTCTCTACCTTAGATAGGTCTGGAGCCGCTGAGCAGGCACCTGCTTCTGAGGATGTTTTCAGGCCTAAAGATTTGTATATTAAACCAATGCCATCATCAAAATGAAGGCCAAAAACTACTACTATGTCTAAAAAAACAACGCTTGGGCCACGTGTACAGGCCCCAATGCCTAAAAAACTCATGATCAAAATGGCTGAGGATTTAGTTACCTTGATCAGGGGTACCCATCCCCCTCCTGCTAAGATGCCTAGGCAAGGCACTGACTATGAATCTTCAGATCAGGTTTCTATTTCTTCTGATTCCTCTTCTGATCAGTGATCAGGAATTATCTATACCCACTTATGAGGAGTCTGATGCAGAAGAATCCATCCCTTCTGCCTCTCCGCCTGAGGATTTTTCTTTTGGAGAGACTCTGCATACCTTAAGGGAAGACTTTCACTGAGAGAGTCAGGATTTCTCAGAATCTAAAAAGAGACTTTGGGATTTCCTTCTTCTTCCTCAGCATAGGCCTTTGGCTGTACCTCCTGTTCTAGACATTGTTGATGATGTTTTCTCAGAATCCAGTATGACTCCTGATTCCCTGCCTCCAGCTCCTAGTAAGCCAGACAGATACTACTACAGGGTTCCTGACTCCCACAAATTCCTTTTTAAAAACCCTACTGCTGACCCTGAAACCATTTCTCATGGTCCCAAGGGTGTTAAGGCCTCTACTGCTAAAAATCCTACCCCATCTGACAGAGATTCCAGGGCGCTGGATAGATGGGGTAAGAAGGTTGACACGTCTGCAACCCTGGCAATCAGGGCTTTAAACTGTCAATTTCATATGCTTAAATATCAACAGCATGTCATGGGTTTACTTAAACAGAAAATTATGTTGATTTCTGACTTTGTGGAAAATAGAGTTGTAGGATTTATTGCATTCAGCTGAACAAGTTGGAAAACATACTTTGCAATGTGGTTTTGATTCCTTGGAGGCCTCTTGCAGGGCTGCTGTAACTGGATCTGTGATAAGAAGGCATGCTTGGCTCAAGGTGCAAAGTCTGCCTGACCATGTTAAAGCAAAATTGTTGGATGCTCCTTTACAACAGGACAGACTATTTGGTATTAAGGCTGAAGAAGTTTTGAAAAAAATAGAATATAAAATTAAATCTATGCAAACTGTGAAATATTTCCTACAAGTGCAGCCACCCAGGTTTAGCAGGCAACTGGCCTACTAAGAACTGGTCCTTTAAAGTACCCAACAGAGCCGCTCAGGTCAAACCCAGACATTCCAAAGGCTCCAGGTTTCAGTCGCAAGGGACTTTTAGAACAAAGCAGTGGGGTGCCTCCTCCTCCAAATCTGGAAGCAACAAGGCACCTTCCTATGGTAAACAGTCTCAATGACTTTCCACTGCAATCACTTATCTTTTGGCCGTCCCTTTCGGGGGAAAACTGGCACTTCATGCACGAAACTGGCAACTGATTACCCAGGACAAATGGGTTTTAAATATAGTATCCCATGGATACAGATTTCATTTCCACACATTGTCAATCCCAAACGGATGGCCAGATCTGCCTCCAAATCAGTGGGCAGAGGCCCAGAAACAAGTTGTCCCTCATGAATATGTGGGCTATTCAACCAGTACCAAAAAAGGAAAAGGGAGAATGTTTTTATTCAAGACTTTTCCTGGTACCCAGAAAAGACAAATCATGGCGTCCATTTCTGGACTTATCCATTCTAAATACATTTCTGGACATTCCAAAATTCAAGATGCTGACTCTTCAACAGTTACTACCTATGCTAAGCAAGGATGCCTGGTTGGTAACTCTAGACTTAAAAGAGGCTTACCTGCATATCCCAGTCAGGGAATCTTGCAGAAGATACCTCCGCTTCAAAGCAGGCTATTTGCATTACCAGTTCTCTGCACTGCCCTTTGGCTTATCTACTGCACCCAAGGTCTTCACAAAGTGCCTGGCACCAGTAATTGCTTTTTGCAGGCAAGAAATATTCAAATTTATCCATACCTGGACGATTGTCTAATTCAGGCAGAAAACAAGGACACTCTTCTAAAACATCTGGCATTTGTAAAAAGGCTTCTAACTTGTCTAGGGTACACCATAAACAAAAATAAATCACAGCTAGTACCCTCTCAAATAATTACATTACTGGGTGCAAGCTTGAATACGACTGCCCAGATGACTTGTAAATAAAAAACAACTGCTGTTTTGCCAAGTACAAATAAGTCCAGGTCCCGAAATGTAAAGATGCTTTATTGGTCCAACCACCTTAATAGGAACACCACCAAACAAACTGCAGGCTGTTAGTGAAAAAACAATCCAAATAACATATTCCACAAAACGTTTTCGTCGCCAACTTCTTCAGTAGTCTTAATTCTCTGCAACGACAAATATATCGGAGTGGTTTGTTCCCAGATAACAGGACCGAAATATAAAGTACTGCTTCTTGAAATTAGTTTGTTATAAAAACACAGACGAGCTTCCAAATACAAACAAAGCTCCTCCTCTCCAGGGAAAAATAACCGCTAACCAGATGACTTGCCTTACGCCAGAAAAACAAATTCAATTGATGACTTACTTCAAACAGGTGGCCACAAAAACCCAGCTATCTGCAAGACAAATTCTGCAGGCCTTGGAGTTCATGGCCTCCTGCATTCTTCTAATTCCATATGCAAGACTGCATGTGAGGAAACTTCAATGGTACCTACAAAGCTATGGAGTCAGCATTCACACAGTCTGGAAACAATGATTCCTCTCATCCCCTGCCTGCAAAAGGAGTTTCTATGGTGGGCAAAGGCCTTTCACCAAAACATGGGATGGCCCTTCACTCTACCCCCTGCCAGCCAAAACTTAACAACAGACGCATCAGATTACGCCTGGGGGCCCCACATGGCAGGAGATGCATTCAGGGCATATGGGCACCAAATCAAATGCATCTACATATCAAACAGAAAGAGATGCTAGCCATTTAAAATGCCCTAACAGCATTCAAGGACTTATTTCATCCAGGACAACTACTGACAACACCACAGTCATGGTATATAAACAAGCAAGGGGGCACACACTCATACCCCTTTTGCAGATTAGCCATTGCACTATGGGACACAGCTTTGACCTTCCAGATAAATCTTCAAGCTCAATTCCTGCCAGGAAACAGAACACTATGACAGACAATTTAAGCAGAAACCTTATGGATCCTCACGAGTGGAGACTAAATCCACAAGTATTCAGCATGATAACAGAGAAATGGGGGAGCCCAGACATAGATCTATTTGCCTCTCCTCAAAATTATCAACTGAAAAGATTCTGCACAAGGACTTATCACAGACAAGCATGGAAAGTGGACGCCCTATCTTTCAGTTGGAAAAACCTGTCAGTTTACGCCTTTCCTCCTCTGCCTCTTCTACCCAAGGTCCTCCTAAAAGTCAGACAAGAGAAGCCAAAGATGATATTAATTGCTCCGGACTGCCCCCGCCAATACTATTACCCAATCCTAAGGAACTTGTCTCAATACCCAGCTTGGACCTTGCCTCAAAGACCACAACTACTGTCCCAGAAAAATAATCAGATCTTGCACAATCAACTACAGACTCTGAACCTGGCAGCATGGCTAATCATGTAATCATAACAATGACACCTCTCGGTAAAGCTGTGCTGGATGTCATTTTGGAAGCCAGAAGGCCTAGTACTAGAAAATCTTATGCTGACAAATGGAAGAGATTTTGTGCTTGGAATCAAGCACAAGGAACTGATACAGCTGTACCAAATATTCCTCAGATATTACAATACTTAACTGAGATGCTTGACAAAGGCCTGTCTTTCTCATAAATTAAAATCCATGCCTCTGCCATTTCGGCTCATTACAATACAGAGCCACCAATCCTTTCTCATCCTTTACTAAAGCAGTATTTTAGAGGAACCAAAAACCTAAGGCCTCCTAGAAGATCACCATTACCTGCATGGGACCTCAATTATGTGTTGGAAAAACTCACCCTGCCTCCATTTGAACCAGCCACTACGGCTGATATAAAGTTCTTATCGTGGAAGACAGCTCTGCTACTAGCAATTACTTGAGCAAGAAGGTTTCAGAGCTACAGGCCCTCATGCCTGTAGAGCCTTTTATCATATTTTACCCGGACAGGGTGTCTCTGAGAACAAATCCTACTTTTATGCCTAAGGTGGTTTCCAGTGTGGCTCTTAACCAAACAATCCATCTGCCAACTTTTTATCTAAATCCGCAAAACAAAAGGGAGAGAATTCAGCATTCCTTGGACGTACACATACACAGACAGCTAAGATTCTACTTGAGCAGGACAACAGCTCTAAGAAAAACTGAGCATTTTCTAGTGTCATATGCTGCAGGATCAGAAGGAAAGGCTATATCAGAGCAGACAGTTTTAAAGTGGATAAGCCACTGCATCCATTTCTCCTACTCACACCATGGTAAACCTGTGCCCCAGGGCATTAGGTCTCATTCCACCAGAGCTGCAGCTACTTCAGCAGCCTTTCTCAGAGGAGTACCACCCAAAGACATTCTTGAGGCTGCTACTTGGAGTTTTGTTCACACCTTTACAAAGCATTAACATTTGCCTCTCTACTCTTAAGTCCAGAGCAGGCTTTGCCACTGCAGTGCTGCAGGGCCTTATAGCCGCACCTAATGCTGTTTAGCTCGGGCCTCCCAACCATAGCTTTTCTACCCAAATGTAATGACTGCAGCAGTGAAACACGAAGAACATAGTACAGTTGTGTACACTTACCATAAATGTAGATGTTCGAGTGTATTCACTGTTGCAGTCCAGGGTTACCCTCCTGCCATCCCCCTGACATTCTTCAGTTTATCTTTCCTTCTCTATCTTCTACAACCTGTGTGGTGTATTTGCTTGTAGATGAGGGTAAAGTTTATATTGATGCATGTTTATAGCTATATTGATATATATATATATATATATATATATATATATATATATATATAAAATTTTGCTACCTTTTTGGGGGCACATCGGGGGCAAGAAAAACTAAAGAAAATGGCGTCGGCTGCATGTTTTATACCCCTGATGACCTGACGTCATGGAAGAGAAGACGGCAACAGACGCAGGACCCAAGACTTTGGAATTCAGGCCGACTGAGGGCAGCTTGCCAGCAGATTACCCAAATGTAATGACTGCAACAGTGAATACATTCGAACATCTACATTTATGGTAAGTGTACACAACTGTATTTTCCTATCATTCCTTGCCTGCAACTAGAGTTGCTATAGTTGACAGTGGCCTGCCACCAAAACAAGGGACTGTCATTCATTCCACCCCCTGCCGCCCAAACCCTGACTACAGATGCATCAGACTATGCATGGAGGGCGCATATGGCAGGGAGATGCATTCAGGGCCAATGGAGCCCAAATCAGATGCACCTACATATCAGTCAGAAAGAGATGCTAGCTGTACGGGATGCTCTGACAGCCTTCAAGGACTGTCTTCATCCAGGACAACTACTGATAGACAGACAACATCACAGTCATGTGGTACATTAACAAGCTGTGAGGTACACATTCCTACCCCCTTTGCAGACTGACCATGGCATTATGGAACATGGCCTTGACTTATTAAATACATCTACAAGCTCAATTCCTGCCAGGAAAGCAAAATACTCTGGCAGATGAACTAAGCAGTATTCTTATGGACCCACACGAATGGAAACTGGATCCACAAATCTTCAGCATGTTGACACGCAAATGGGGGAGCCCAGACGTAAATCTTTTTGCCTCACCCCAAAACTATCAGTTGGACAAGTTCTGCACAAGAATGCATCACAAAAAAGCTTGGAAAGTGGATGCTGTATCCTTCAGCTGGAAAAACCTATCAGTCTATGCCTTTACCCCTCTGCCCCTGCTCTCCAAGGTCTTACTAAAAGTCAGACAGGAAAAACCAAAAATGATTCTTATTGCTCCAGACTGGCTTCGCCAACACTGGTACCCGTTCCTGAGCAATATGTCGCATCTTCCTCCATGGTACCTGCCTCAGACACCTTACCGACTGTCTCAGCAGAACTGTCAAATTCTGCACTCTCAGCTCCAAACTTTGAATCTTGTAGCATGGTTATTCAACTAATTTCACCAGTTACATCTCTCTGCAAACCTGTGATGGATGTCATTTTGGAGGCTAGAAAGCCTAGTACTAGAAAATCTTATGTTGACAAATGAAAAAGATTCTGTGCCAGGAACCAAGCACAAGGAGTAAGCACAGCAATGCCCAATATTCCTCAGATTCTGCAATACTTAACTGAGATGCTTCACAAGGGCCTATCTTTTTCTTCCATAAAAGTCCATGCCTCTGCCATTTCAGCTCATTACAACACAGAGCCTCGCCTCTTTTCTCATCCTTTGCTAAAGCAGTACCTCAGAGGGGCCAAAAATGTATGACCTCCTAGGAGAACACCAACTCCGGCATGGGACCTCAATTTTGTTTTGGAAAAACTCACTCTACCTTTTTTTGAGCCAGCTGCTACTGCGGACCTAAAATTTCTCTCTTGGAAAACAGCTTTTCTTTTAGCAGTCACTTCAGCTATAAGGATTTCAGAACTACAGGCTGTTATGGCAGTGGAGCCTTTCATTATTGTTTACCCGGACAGGGTGGCCCTCAGGACCAATCCATCCTTTATGCCTAAAGTGGTATCTAGTGTTGCCCTTAATCAGACCTTTCATCTGCCAACTTTCTTTCCAAATCCACAGAACAAGGGTGAGTGTATTCTGCATTCATTGGATGTACACAGACAACTAAGATTCTACTTAAACAGGACAAAATTGCTAAGAAAATCTGAAAAATTACTGGTGGCATTTGCTGCAGGGGCAGAGGGAAAGGCTATTTCAAAGCAGACAATTTCCAAATGGATAAGTCATTGTATTCGTTTCTCCTATATGCACCATGGTAAACCAGTCGTCAAGGGGATCAGATCTCATTCCACCAGGGCTGCATCTACTTCGGCAGCCTTTCTCAGAGGGGTTCCTACCAGAGACATTCTAGAAGCTGCTACCTGGAGCTCAGTTCATACGTTCACCAAACATTACCATTTACTTCTCTTCTCTAAATCCAGAGCTGGCTTTGCCACTGCTGTCCTGCAGGACCTTATAGCTGCTCCTAATGCTGTATAAATCCATCCTCCCAACCATAGCTTTGGGATTCTACCCAAATATAATGACTGCAACAATGAAACATGAAGAACATTGTACAGTTGTGTACACTTACCATAAATGTAGATGTTCAAGTGTATTCACTGTTGCAGTCCTGGTTACCCACCCTCCAGCCCCCTGTTTTTTCTCTTACTATACCTCTCCTTTCCTTTATCATGCTTAAAAGCCTTTTTGGTGTATTTGCTTTTGTTTGGAGGTATATTTTTTGTGTTTTAAATTATATACAGATATATTTATATGTATATTTTGCTCCCCATTTGAGGGGCACCTGACATCTGGGGCAAGAAAAACTGATGTAATGGTGTTGGCTGCATGTTTTATACACCTGACATCATGGAAAAAGGGACAGCAACCGACACAGGACCCAAGACTTTGTTAATCAGGCCGACTGAGGGCAACCTGCCAGCAGATTACCCCAAATGTAATGACTGCAACAGTGAATACACTCGTACATCTACATTTATGGTAAGTGTACACAACTGTACTTTTCATAGCAAACCATCTCCTCTTGGATTTTTAAGGCCATTTCCTTCTGTTGTTCTTTCGTTGGCAAATGTCTCTTCTTGCCTGTAAAGGAACATTCTAATAGAGCAGTTGCCACCTCTGGTGCTTTTTTTCAAGGGTCTAGATACCAGTGCTATCATTGAGGCTGCTACTTGGTCCTCTGTTCATGCTTTCACTAAAAATTACAAGTTGGAGATTATTTCTAGGGCCAGAGCAAGTTTTGCCAGGGCTATTCTGCATCTGCTTTTAGTGGGTTCCTCTGTGCCTTCCTCCTCACAGGCTTTCTCTGAGCTCTTGTACTGCCCCTGTATGAGGAATACTGCAACAGTGATATAGCAAGACGTAGTACAGTTGTGTAAAGTCTTACAGTAACAGCAGATGTCCTTCTGTTCACTGTAACAGTATTCGCTCCCTCCCTTATTTACCCCTCTTTCCTGACTCTTGCCTTATGTTTTCTTTCCCTCCTAGCTGAGGTAGCATTGTCCCTTCTTCCTTCTTTGTTTTTCCTGCTGGATGCACATGTTCTTCCTTGTCCCTGTGGGTATTCTGTTCCTCTCTGGGGCTTTTCAGTTCTTAGTGTTTGTACGTCAACTTATGCCTTACATCTTGCTCAGGGAGCATACATGTGATGTACAGTGCCTATAAGAGCGTAAGGCTTTGGCATACTGGCCAGATGTTGGTCTGTCCTTGGCAGAAGGTCCCTTAAGTGAAGAATATTTTATCAGTGAAGAGAAGGGCATCTAGTGTTCTGGTAAAATTTTACACAACTGTACTTTCCTGCTGATGTCCCTCCTTGAGATAGTGCTAAGGGCTGGGAGTTGAGCATGTTCTCTGCATCTGTTGGAATGTCCTTGTCAGGCAAGGAAGAATCACTCTTTATCAGTCTCAGAGGAAGGAGTGGATGGGGTTTTACCACAAAGCAGATATAAAGTGTTTGATTCCTGGGGAAGAGACCATTCCATGGGTCAGTCATTTTCTAGGGAGTCTCCTAGAAGATGAAAACAAAAAAGTTGGTTATATTTCTTTACTTGTTTCTCAAAGGAGTGGCAAGAAGAATTATCTGGATTTTGCCAAGTGTTTTAATTCCTCAAGTTCCAATTCCTTTCCAGGTTGGAAAGAAAGATTTTGCCGTCTGTCTGATGATGATTGCCAGTTAGATGAGCAGGAATGTGACTAGCTTTTTAATTTTTCAGTCCCTATGCCACAGGAATGGGGAATATATTTCTGAAGAAAGTTTTCTTCAGAATCCCCCTGAGGAGTTATCTTCTTCCTGAAACTATAGACAAGATGAAATAATTGTTTTGGGGGGAAATTTGAAATTACAGTATCTCAGCAAAATTATTAGGATATATGTTATAGCTTAATTTTTCCTCAGTCTGCAGCTATTCCTCTTGTGCTGTCAGCTGTAGCGGATGTTTTCTTGACAGCCTGCAGCATACCTGACAGTCATCTCCCTGCCCCAGAAAGTATGATACTGTGCAAGGTTCATCAGTCTCTCAAACATTTTCTTAATCTTGTATTTATTTATTATTTTACATTTGGTAATCAGGAAAGTCCGACTGGACACAAGTTCTTTTTCAGGGGAAGTCCAGGGAGAAAAGCTCCATATTTAGTAAACAACACATTGAACAATAAAAAAATGGTATACAGTATGATGAAGGATGCACATAAATTATACATGGTTAATAATACACACATTTATATGTAAGGAATAAAACATCATGATACAAGAAATGAGAGGATGTACAGAAAATTTCTAATATATAATATGACATAGAGATATTAAATAATTCAATACATCTCTTGTCAGAGAATCAAGTTATAAGACTACACAAATCTTGATGTGAAATTGTTCAGTCTCGCCGTTTGTTCTTACACACGGGTTCGGAGCCGATCCTCGGCTCCGAGTCGGCCGCATCACAAGCTCTGCATCTAAGAGAAGCTTGAGACTCAGTCTATATCCCATGATCCTCCCTGCTATCCCTCAGATCTAGTTTGTCGCTGCAACAAGATCGCGTCGAGAGAGCTCGGGTCAGTATGTTTGTTCTAGTAGTTAGATGTTTTTTTCTTAATATATATATATATATATATATATATATATATAGTGTTAGAGGCTTGTTATAGTGGTTAGGCCTACTCTTTTGTGTCAGGGCTCTGACAATAGTTTATTATTAATACTCTTATTAGATAGTTACTAGTATTTAGGATTTAGACTTTGTGTGCAGTGTTTCCATTTTTCATATATATACTCATACAGTTAGATAGTGTGTAGTTTTTGGAACTGTTGTTGACTGTGTTTTCTGCTTTAACATGTCGGAAAAAGCAAAATCCGGCTTCAAGAGGTGTCAGTGTGGACAAAAAATGTCCATCACAGACAGTCATGCTTCCTGCGTCTACTGTCTTGGCCCTCTCCACTTGCAGGAGGACTGCTCTATTTGTCATTCCTTTAGTGGAAGGGTCATGATGGAGAGGCGCAGGAAGCTTATCGACAGAGGCTTAATTAAGCCAGACTTTTTGGAAGCCTTAGAAAAGGCTGATCAAACTTCTAGGTCTTCCAAGGGGTCGAAGGTATCGGAGCCCAGGTCATCAGCTCAGAGTACCTCTTCCAGAGTTCGTTTGCCGGCTCCACAGACCTCAAGGCCGAGCATCGAACGATTACCTTTGATCGAGCCCCTGGTCTTGGAACAGGTGTCAGAGCTGCATCCACCATCGATAGTTCGATTGGTGCCGTCTTCGACCTGTTCTTCCAGGCCCTTGTCTGATACCGATGTGGATTGTGTGGTACAGAAGCTGATTGAGAACACGGCTCTGTCCAAACTAATTGCGGTTTCGTCCCAATTAGTGTCGAAACTGGAAGCCCTCCCTGTATCTCCGACGGATCCTCCTTCGAGGCCTATCCTGTCTTCGGAGCCGGGAGAAGATGAACCGATGATGGTTGAACCCTCGGTGCCGAAGCCTTCCACTGTGCGATCGGCACCACTGACTTTGATGCCTTCGGAGCCTGTTGCGGAGCCGACGGTCTCTCCTTGGTTCCGGGACCGAGAGCCGTACTGAATTTTCAGTCCCGACCCTCGGGGCATCGGCACAGATCAATTCGGCTCCGTCCTCTGGGTCGGAGCCACTGGTTCCGGTGTCGAGGAGGCTTCCGTGTTCTTCGGTTCCGGAGGAATCTTCGGCCCAGAGCTCGAGGGCATTCGACCTTATGAGGAAGGTCTTTTCTGAGAAGACATCTATTTCATCGGAGTCATCTTCTCCTTCCCCCAAAGGGCCGCGTTCTACTTCTGTTTCCGCGATTCCTCCCAAGCGTGGAGTCACAACACCTCAGCCAGCCCCAGGGGGTGTCCCCTGTTCCTCGGAGGCTTCACCAGATGCCCCCTCTGATGAGGTTCCGAGGAAAAGATTGTGCAAGAGGAGGCACATTGATTCCCCACAGGAATCACTAACATCTGACACCGATTTGGATGAGGCAGAGGGGTCCCCAAGGTCCCCCCCCCCCGAGGATGTCTCATTTGCTGACATCCTGGAGATCTTAAGACAGAGGGGTGATTGGCAGTCTCTTGCCCCCACTGAGGACAAGTCGGTGTTGCTGAAGGTGTTTGGGGCTCAACCTACTACCTCCTTTGTGACCCCGCCCTTCGATGAGCTAATGGACCTGATAACTCGAAGGGCGTGGGAGACACTGGACGCAGTGGAACCAGTACCTCGGAGGCCGAACAAGTACATTACCGCCCCCCAGGACAAGACTTATCTTACCAAAGGAGTCGCAGTCGATTAACAAGGAATGTTAAGTTGTCAATCTCGCCTTCATTCTTGCTTGATGGGTTCGGAGCCGATCCTCTGCTCCGACTCAGCACTTTGCTAAGCTCGAGAGTCACTTTTACCAGCTCGAGGCAGCCCCATATCCCATGATGCAAGGCGGTAAGTACCCAGATCTCGTTTGCCGCTTCGCTGATGAGGTCCTCCTTTTGCCAGCTCCTGGTAAGTGTTAGCTTTTAACTGCTTTTTGCCCCTAAAATTTAATATTTTTCACCTTTCTTTAAAATACCTTCCTTTTTACTTAATTGTAAGCTCTTTTCTGACTAAAATAATTTTTCCTTCCCTTCTTTAGTCGGGCCTTCATTCCCTCCCCTAGGGTGTGTGTATGTGAGAGGTTAGTTACAATACTTTTTAGATAACTTTAGTTGTCTGATTGGGACTGTGTTGTGGTGTTCTGTTTGTGCAACTGTGTCCAAAGAAAGGGTCTCAGGCTTTAAGAAGTGTGACTCGTGCTGTCAGAAGATGTCTCTGACAGACGGTCACACTTCTTGTTTATATTGCCTGGGACCTCTCCACCTGCAGGACTCCTGTGCGATTTGTCATTCCTTTAGCCAGAGAGTCCTGCAGGAGAGGAGAATTAAGTTGATTTTAAGGGGTCTCCTTAAACCGGAGGGCTCTCCGGCCAACTCGGCTCCGAGCAAGACTTGTCTTCCAAGGCCCAGGCTTCTGTGTCTAAGCCTGTGGTTTTGGTTCCGACTCCGAGTCGAGATCGGCTCCGGCTGGAGCCGATCCTGTTTTGCAAAAATCTTCGGCACCGATGGCTATCGGAGCCGATACTGTTAAGGTCACATCGGTGTCTGCTCCGACTGGCTCCGACCACCATGTGGCTCAGGCTTCGGTGTCGGTGCCGACCGGCTCCAACACCGTTACCGTTATGTCTGTATCGGCTCCGGCTGGAGCCGATGCATCGAGACTTTCTTTTCGAGCCGAAAAGTCCTCGGCTCCGTCTGCATCTATGGTTTCTTCGGCTCCGATGGTTCCTTCGAGGAAGAGGTCCAGGTCCCCTTCCTTGGAACCGATACTCTCGGTTCCGGCCTCACCTCTCCTCTCGGAACGGAGCCATCGGAGCCAATCATCTAGGTCATCCAGGCTTTCAGACCATGATTTAGAGAGGGTGGTCAGTAGATTATTGAAATCACAGGCACTGGCCCAGATGCTGCATAGTCCTTCTCAACAGACGACTATTAGTCCACACCCTCTTGAAGTTCCTCCTTCGACTCTACCTCAGAGTTTGGAGCTGGAGTCTTCGGGGATAGTTTCTGCTATGGCTGAGGGGTGGATACCCCCCCCCTTCTGCACCCTCGGCATCTACTCTTATCTCCTCTTCGAGACCTTCCTTAGAGGGATTCGGTGGTCGGGCTTCCCTGGTCTCCTCCGAGGGGGTGAGTGGCATCGGACCCTTGTCCGACCCCACTCTTCCCCTTGGAGCCTCGGCCTTGGTGAGCTCGGCTCCGACATCTGCCTCGGAGCCTTCCCTTTCAGTGGGCCCTGGAGTCCCGGGTTCTTCGGAATGGGTTCTCTCGGACCTCCCTGGGAGAGGGGCCTTCGAGGTGATGAAGAGTGTGCTGGCCACTGGGCTCAGCCAGCAGTCTGTTCCCTTAGCTTCTCCCTCTACAGTGCCTGTCGATATCTCTGCCATCTCTCTTGCTCCCGGACCCAGAGATCCTCCGCCTCAGGTTTCCCCACTGGGAATAGCCCCCTCTTCCGAGGATTCTCCTGATCAGTCAGGAGATCCTCCGCGCAAGAGGACTTGTAAGAGGAAACACCTAGACTCCCCTGAGTCTATCACTTCAGATACCGACTTAGATGAGTCGGAGGGATCCCCAAGATCCCCCTCTGAGGATGTCTCCTTTTCAGACATCCTAGAACTCCTAAAACAGAGGGGAAACTGGCCCTCCACAAATCCCTCTGAGGATGAGTCGGTATACCTAGAGGCGTTTGGATCTCGGCCCTCCACCTCCTGGGTGTCTCCGCCTTCGACCCCTTATGGAGGTTATTGCTCGAAAGGCTTGGGCTGCTCCCGACTCTGTAGAGCCAGTTCCTAGGAGGCCGTCTAAATTTATTACTGCCCCTTCGGAAAAGCAATTCCTTATGAAAGGTGTCCCTGTTGATGCCATGGTGGTGGCGGCTGCTACTAAGAAGGAACTTGCAGATCCTTCCGTACCTGTCCATCCTCCTAATAAGGATTCTAGGACTATGGATAGGTATGGTAAGCGGATGTTCTCTTCAGCGACCTTTGCTATGCGCCGCTGAACTACTTATGTCACTTCACCAGACTCCAAAGGGACATCCTTAAGGAACTAGGTGAAGTAGTACAGGATCCTACGGCTGCAGGGGCTCAAGAGAAAATTGCTTCTCAGCTAGGAATCCTTAATTCTATAGCTAACTCCTCCATGCGACTGATATCATATGCAGCAGATGGAGCGAGTAGAGCCGCAGGTACAGGGGTGGCTCTTAGACGTCAATCCTGGATGCGGCTCTGTAATTTTGCAGATCCCTTTAAGGCGTCCTTCACAAACTCTCCCTTTGATGGGTCAGCTTTGTTTGGCCCTCAAGTGAAGGATACATTGACCAGGTGTGAACAGGACGGCAAGACTCTTTCTGCCGTAGGGGTCTGTTTTTCCACCCCTTCTAGACCTTACCCTAAAGGACAGAAGTGTGGAAAGATGTGGTTCCGCAAATCCCAAGGAGTCACGCCAGATACACGTGGTCAGTTTACCCCTAGAGGCAGAGGGGGTAATAATAACAGACGCCGCTCTAGAGGCAGAGGGGGTCCACAAAACCAGGGAAGCAGAGAGCCTCTCTCTGACAAGCCCTTCCAGCATCCCTGAGATGTTGCCCGACTGTCCATCCTTGGAGGCAGTCGGGGGAAGACTATCGCTGTACCCAGAAGCCTGGCGTTCCCTCACTCAAGACAGATGGGTACAGTCGATTATATCCGAGGGTTACAAAATTCCTTTAGAGGAAAGTCCCTTCTCTCACACAAATTCCCTTCCAGATGTACCACCCGGTCAAAGGGAAGTTGCAGAGTTAGAAGTATTAAAGCTTCTACAAAAAAGAGCCATTCAGCCAGTTACAACAGACCATTCAGAGCCCGGAATCTACTCAAGATTCTTTTTGGTCCCCAAAAAGACGGGAGACTGGAGACCAATATTGGATCTCAGCAGACTCAACAAGTCTGTGAGAAAGACAAGATTTCGAATGGTCACACTTGAGTCAATTTTGCCCTTCCTAGAGAAGGACAACTGGATGTGCTCAATAGATCTTCAGGACGCTGCACTATCACATAAAATTCACAGACGCCCAGAAGGTTTCTCCGCTCGCTGGTGTCCAGTCATTTTCAATTCAGAGCCCTGCCCTTTGGTCTCACTACAGCCCCCAGAGTGTTCACCAAATGCATGGCAGTGGTCACGGCTCACCTGAGACGTCAAGGATTCCAGGTGTTTCCGTATCTCGACGACTGGCTCCTTTCAGCCACCACCAGGCATCAACTTCTTCAACCCAGGGATTGCACACTAAATCTATGCACTCAATTGGGAATTTCGATCAACTGCGAAAAATCCTCCTTATTGCCCTGCCAGTCTATTACTTTCATAGGCGCAAACTTAAACACTGTTCGGATGTCAGCAACCCTCACAGACCAAAGAATCTCAGATATACAAAGTCACGTGAGGATCATCCTTGCCAGCAAAAAGGTACAAGCCAGAATGGTTCTGAAGGTGTTGGGCCTCATGGCTGCGGCCATTACCCTTTTTCCACTGGCCCGCTTCTACATGCGTCTGCTTCAGTGGATGTTGTTCACTCAGTGGTCTTACCAACAACTTCCAATGCGTCACCAAATCCTGGTGACACAAATTTGCAAGAATCATCTTTCATGGTGGATTACTTCTCCCCAAATTCACCAAGGTAGTCCCTTTGTATCCCCGGCCCCGGTAGCCACTGTCACTACGGACGCCTCCCTGATCGGGTGGGGGGTCATTATCAGGGCAGGATGGTTCACGGGACGTGGCAACCGTTCGAATACCACCTGCACATAAATGTCCTAGAGATGAGAGCAGTGCTTTTAACGTTGCAAGCCCTCAACGACTTTCTTCCCTTGGGAACAATTGCAGTTCACACAGACAACATGTCTGTAGTATGGTATATCAACAAACAGGGCGGAACCAAGTCCTACCCCTTGTGTCGAGAAGCTCTCAGACTTTGGCAATGGGCGATCTCCTCTCATCGGTTTCTGGTAGCAACGCATATCCCTGGGAAAACCAACATTCTAGCGGACAGATTGAGCAGAGCTATTTTCATGCCTCACGAGTGGTCTCTCAAACAATCTATAGTGGAAGAGATTTTTCTAGAATGGGGCCGCCCATGTTGCGATCTTTTGCTACTCCCCAAAACAGCAAATGCCCAGACTTCTTTTCTCTCTTCCCACTGCCAGGCCATCCCCCCAGAGACTCTCTAACCCAGGATTGGCCCCAGGGACTTCTTTATGCCTTTCCTCATTTTCCACTGATTCCACAAGCTCTCCAGAAAGCCACCGTTTTTGAGAGCCAAAATGATTCTCATTGCTCCCTATTGGCCTCGACAAATTTGGTTTCCGTTCCTCCATCGTCACCTTTTGGTGCAGCCGTGGCATCTGGACCCAGTGCCAGACCTTCTGATTCACCAGTCGGGTCAGCTGCACCGGTCTATCCCTTCTCTCAACCTCACAGCATGGTTGCTCCACTTCCTTCCTTAGCCAGGCTTCCTATGATCTCTAATCCTGTTAGGGACATCATAGTAGCTTCCCTAAAATCCTCTACTAGAAGGATTTATACCAGCAAATGGAAACGCTTTTCTTGCTGGGCAAAAGCTAAAAATATTGATCCCTTTACTGCTCCAGTTCAAGCAGTTTTGGATTTCTTAGTGGAAATCTTTCACGCGGGCTCTTCTTCTTCCACGGTCAAAGTTCAGTTGGCTGCTATCTCGAACTTTCATGTCGGGTTTGCAGATCACAACATTATGTCCCACAGGCTTTGTAGAGCCTTCTTCAAAGGAATTTTTCTCCTGAAACCTCCAGTCAGGAGTCCTCCTCCTCAATGGGACCTAAATTTAGTACTGACATCCTTGATTCTTCCTCCCTTCGAGCCAGCTGTTTCATGTTCCCTGAAATTTCTTTCATGGAAAACTCTCTTCCTGGTTGCTATTACGTCGGCTAGGAGAGTGTCTGAACTTCATGCTCTCTCTGTTCGTCCCCCTTATTTGGTCTTCCACAAAGACAGGGTATCCTTGAGAACTAATCCGACCTTTTTGCCTAAGGTCGCCTCAAAGAGTAATTTGAATCAGTCTATTGACCTTCCTGTATTTTTCCCAAATTACTCAAACAGATCGGAACAAAAATTACATTATCTTGATGTTCGCCGCCAACTCAGATATTATTTAGACAGAACAAAACAATTCAGGAAATCCGATCAGCTCTTTATTTCTTATGCTGATAACAAAAAAGGCCTTCCTGTCTCAAAAGTGACCTTATCTAGATGGCTTTCTTCTGTCATCTCTGAAATCTATCAGCTCAGGGGAAAACAGCTGTGCTCGAAACCTAAAGCGCATTCAACCAGAAGCTTAGCCACTTCCACAGCCTTTCAGGCTAGACTTCCATTAGACACTATTTGTGCAGCAGCCACTTGGGCCACTCCTCATACCTTTGTTTCTCATTACAAATTGGATTTGGCCTCCAGGGATAGAGCCAGATGTCCTTCATGGATGCATCTGCAGTCATAACAAATGGGTAGTCCTGTCGTCAGGCAGCCCTTCAGTCGGCCGGATTCCAAAGTCTGGGTCTGGCTTCGGCCGATGTCGCACTTCACCTGACGTCATCTCTGCTGGTCTTCGGGTATAAAAGCATCGGCCGACGCCATTTTCTTCAGTCTTTCTTGCGGCGCTCAAGCAGAAGCTGTTCGCAAGTGCCGGTCGGTCAGATCCAGAGATTCCTTCTACCGAATACTACTTCGAAGACTTCTAAAAAGCTAAGTACCCCGTTGGGGACCTTTTCTTGCCTCAGCCGATGTCAGAAAAAGTAAACAATTGTTTAACCTGTGGGAAACAAATACCTCATAAGGATTTCCACTCTTACTGCCTACCTTGTTTAGGCCCAGACCACGACGTTGCTGCCTGTTTAGCTTGTTCTTCCTTCAACCGACGAACGCTTAGACGTCGGTCGGAGTTCGCTGAACAGTTTTTCGGTTCAGACTTTGCATACATTATGCCGTCGGATCAACCGACAACTCAAATAATTAGAAAACGCAAAGAAAAGGACCGACACTCGCGGTCCGCGGTTTCGGCCGAAACCACGGATAAGCAAACCGCGAGTGTCTCGGTTTCGGCCGAAACCGAGAAATCCAGTCAACCGTCAGCCGAATCCATAATTTCCACCGAGGCTTCAGCTACTTTAACTGAAACGGCCTCTGACACTTTACCTACTACTGCGGCCTCCACTGATTTATCGGACACCATCCCTTTGGATGTTTCCACCCCAGCACGTGGTGCTGCTAGGCCTCCTAAAGCCATGTCTATCAAGGCCTTTGCCAGGGCCAAAGCAGCCAAAACTGCTAAAACAGTTCCTGCTAAGGCCCCTACTCACAGACATCCTTCTAGTTCTCAAATGCTTACCCTGGCAGAGGATTTGATTTCCTTAATTAGGGGATCCCAATCACACCCAGACAGGGCCTCTCAGCCTTCTGAAAAGAGACCTAGAACAGAACCTCCACAGCAGGAGTACTCTGATGATCCTTCAGAGGACTCGGATACTACAGACCAGCCAGAGGCTCCCTTGTCCACTTATGAAGATTCAGATGCTGATGAATCTATTCCATCGGCCTCTCCTCCAGAAGAATTTTCTTTTGGGGATACCTTACATGCCATGAGAGAACATTTCCAGTGGCAGGAACAGGATTTCTCAGACTCAAGAAAAAGGCTTAGAACTTTTCTGCACCTACCACAACATAGGCCTTTAGCTATTCCTCCTGTTTTGCCTGTTGTGGATGATGCATTTAATGATGTTTGCTCTGCTCCAGATTCTTTGCCTCCAGCCCCTGCCAAACCTGACAGATTTTACAGGGTACCCAACACCCACCACCACCTTTTCAGGGCCCCACTTGCAGATCCTGAGACTATATCCCAGGGCCCAAAGGCAGTAGCTTCTTCCAATACTAAAAACCCTCTCCCTTCTGAAAGGGAAGCCAGGTCCTTAGACAGATGGGGCAAAAAAGTCTACACCTCGGCCACTCTCGCTGCTAGAGCTTTAAACTGTCAGTTTCACATGATCCAATACCAAGAGTTTATGCTTGATCAGCTGTCTAAGAAAGTTTCCTCTGAGGAACCCTTAGATAAGAAATATATTTTAGAAATGGTAAATAACATACAGCAGGTTAGTAACCATTCTTTAAAATGTGGCTATGATGCACTGGAGGCTTCATTTAGATCAGCCATGACTGGCACAGTAATAAGAAGGCATGCATGGCTGAAAGAGCAGGTCCCACCGGATCAGGTAAAAGCAAAGCTGTTGGATGCTCCTATGGATAAGGACAGTCTATTTGGTACTTCTGCTCAACAAGTAATGAAGAAAATGGAAGAGAAGGCAAAATCTGTACAAACAGTTAAAGATTTCTTACAGGTTCAGCCACCTCGGTTTAGCAGAAATTGGCCTGCCAAAAATTGGTCCTTTCCAGACTCATCAAAGACCCAAAGAGGCAGGTACAGACGCTCTAGAGGCAGAAACCAACCCAGAGGAAATGCCTACAGAGGAAGACAGTGGCAAGGTAATAACCAGCGAGGTACTGCCACAACCACTGCCACTGCAACTGGACAATCTCAATGACTTGGCCCTAACACCGCCTACCAGAGAGCAATTAGCAGCACCTTTAGGCGGAAAGCTAGCCTTATTTTCACAAAACTAGCATTATATCACAAAAGACAAGTGGATTTTAAAGACCATAGACCAAGGCTACAGGTTTCACTTCCACACCTTACCAGTAAAAAGAGGAATGCCAAACTTACCTCCAACTCAAAGAACAGAAGCTCAAAACCAGGTAATTCAGTTAACCAACATGAGAGCTGTGGAAAGGGTGCCAGTAAATCAACAGGGCAAAGGATTTTATTCCAGACTCTTTCTAGTCCCAAGAAAAGAAAAAACTTGGAGCCCCATTCTCGTTTTGTCCGCCTTAAACACATACATCATCGTCCCAAAATTCAAAATGCTGACCTTACAACAACTTCTTCCCATGCTGGGCAAGGACTGTTGGCTGGTGACTCTAGATCTCAAGGAGGCATACCTGCACGTCCCCATACGACCAATTTGCAGAAGATACCTCAGATTCCTTGCAGGATCAGAGCATTATCAATTCTCAGCATTGCCTTTGGCTTATCTACTGCCCAGAGTATTCACAAAATGCCTGGCATCAGTAATCGCTCATTGCAGGCTACAGGGAAGTCAAATCTATCCATACCTGGACGACTGCCTGCTACAAGCGGACAACAGAGACAAGCTGACAACAGATTTACAAAGGGTCATTTGCTTGCTACAAGCCCTGGGATACACAATCAACTTAAAAAAGTCAAGGCTGATACCATCCCAGACAAGAACCTTCTTGGGTGCAGAATTGGACACAGTAAAACAAATGGCATTCCTGACTGCAGAAAAACAAGAACAACTACCTCTCTACTTCTTGGCATTAACAAAACAGAACAAACTAACAGCAAGAAAGGTGCTGCAGGCCTTGGGATTCATGGCATCATGCATAATTTTGATTCCTCATGCCAGACTGCATATGAGAAAGCTACAGTGGTACCTAAAAAACTTATGGTCTCAACACAGGCACAGCTTAGAAACCGAAATACCACTAATCCCATGCCTGAAACAAGAATTCCTATGGTGGGCCCAAGCATGCCAGGCAAACCTAGGTTTGTCATTCCACAAAGGTCAAGCGAACCAAACCATCACAACGGACGCCTCAGACCTAGGCTGGGGAGCACACATGTTGGACAAATGCATACAAGGATTGTGGACCCCAGACCAGCTGCACCTGCACATAAACCAAAAAGAAATGCTGGCAGTACAACTAGCAATTCAGAAATTCAAACCTTTCCTCAGGGAGGGACATTTATTGATAAGGACAGACAACACCACAGTGATGTGGTACATCAACAAGCAAGGGGGCACGCATTCTTACCCCCTATGCAGAATGACTATGGACCTTTGGAACATGGCTCTGAGCTACAACATCCAGTTACCGGCAACCTTCGTGCCAGGGAAAGAAAGTACCCTAGCAGATATGTTAAGCAGAACCACCTCGGATGCTCACGAATGGATGCTGCACCCGGACATCTTCAAGACCATCACAAGAAAATGGGGAATGCCACAAATAGACCTATTCGCATCCCCACTCAACCACCAGCTCAGGAAATTCTGCACAAGGACTTTTCACCCGCTTGCATGGAAGGTGGACTCCCTTTCCTTCAGTTGGAAAGGACTGACAGCATATGCATTCCCACCTCTTCCTCTGATACACAAAGTACTACTGAAAATCAAAGAGGAACAACCAAGGATTATTCTAATAGCTCCGAATTGGCCAAGGCAACACTGGTATCCCCTACTGAGGAGCATGTCTCAGGGGATAATGTGGTCAATCCCTCTGATGCCTTTGATGTTAACTCAGAACAACTACAACATCCTGCATCCAAACCTAAAGACCTTACATCTTACTGCCTGGAACATCACTTAAGAACAACTAACCCAGAACTATCTCAAAGGGTTAAAGACATTATACTGGAAGCCCGCAGACCTTCAACAAGAAGGAACTATGCAGGAAAATGGAAAAAGTTTGTCTCTTGGAGTGAGGAAAGAGGAAAAGAGGTGTCAAACATAGACATTGCTAACATCCTGGAGTACTTGGCAGAGCTTCTACACACAGGCCTGTCATATTCCTCCATCAAGATACATGCTTCAGCTATTTCTGCAAAATACAGTTCTGATCCTCCGTCTTCTCACACCCTTTGCTTAGGCAATTCCTCAGAGGAATCAAGAATGTAAAACCTCCTAGGAAACCACCACTACCAGCATGGGACTTAAATTTTGTACTAGAAAAATTGACACTTCCCCCTTTTGAACCAGCAGGAACAGCGGATCTACAACACCTATCATGGAAAACTGCTTTTCTTCTGGCAATTACTTCAGCAAGAAGGGTTTCAGAACTCCAGGCCTTAATGGCAGTACAACCCTTCCTGATCTTCCATCGAGACAGAGTCTCCATGAGAACTAATCCTACATTTATGCCAAAGGTGGTATCTAGAGTGTCCTTAAACCAGGCAATCCACCTACCTACCTTCTTTCCAAACCCACAGAACAGGGGGGAAAGGCTCCTGCATACTTTGGATGTACATAGACAGTTACGCTACTACCTGGACAGAACCAAAGGCAACAGAAAAACTGACCAGCTGTTAGTGGCCTATGCACCAGGAAGGGAAGGAAAAGCAATTTCCAAACAGACAATCTCCAAATGGATAGGAAATTGCATCAGGTTCTGTTACTCCTACCATGGAAAACCAATGCCACAGAACATAAGACCTCATTCAACAAGAGCCACAGCCACTACCACAGCTTTCTTACGAGGAGTGGCAACCAAGGACATTATTGAGGCGGCTACTTGGACCTCCGTGCATACATTTGCCAAGCATTACAACCTACCTCTATATTCCAGATCCCGAGCAGGGTTTGCCACTGCTGTACTGCAAGGGATCCTAACTACACCATAATTATTCTACTTCCTCCACCCCTAGTTTAGCTATGGTATTCTACCCATTTGTTATGACTGCAGATGCATCCATGAAGGACATAGTACAGTTTTGTACCTACCATAAATGTAGATGTCCGAACTGGATAGCATCTGCAGTCAGGATTACCCACCCTCCTTCCCCTCTGTGGTACTCCTAGGGTATTTACACTCCTAATAGCTAGCTGGGGGGGAGTCTCTTATGGTGTATTTGTTTGTATATATGTACATACTTGCATACTTTTTGTATTTGCCTTCTACTTTATTTGTATACATTGGCATTTATCCAAATTTAGCCTTCCATGAGGGCAACTGGCATCTGGGGCAAGAAACACTGAAGAAAATGGCGTCGGCCGATGCTTTTATACCCGAAGACCAGCAGAGATGACGTCGGGTGAAGTGCGACATCGGCCGAAGCCAGACCCAGACTTTGGAATCCGGCCGACTGAAGGGCTGCCTGACGACAGGACTACCCATTTGTTATGACTGCAGATGCTATCCAGTTCGGACATCTACATTTATGGTAGGTACAAAACTGTACTTTTTGGCTCTACAGTTCTCAAGAGTCTGTTCCATTGAGCCACCCAGGATAGAGGTGCTAGGGACGAGGTCCCATCAAGCAAGAATGAAGGCGAGATTGACAACTTAACATTGAGAAGTTATGTACCTACCATAACGTTCCATGTTAGTTGTCTTCTCTCGCCTTCTTTCTTGCGACCCTCCCTCCTTCCCCCTGGCCTGGACAGACCTTTTTCTCCCTACATGGAAGAATGCTTAAGACCGTACAGTTCTGGTCTTCCTAACCCATCCTTCAGGCTTTTTCTCTGCCTTCTTTCTTCCTTTTGGGAAGTTTTTTATGCTAGGTGTTATTGCTTATACACATCAAACGAGATCTAGGTACTTACCGCCTTGCATCATGGGATATGGGGCTGCCTCGAGCTGGTAAAAGTGACTCTCAAGCTTAGCAAAGTGCCGAGTCGGAGCCGAGGATCGGCTCCGGAACCCATCAAGCAAGAAAGAAGGCGAGAGAAGACAACTAACATGGAACGTTATGGTAGGTACATAACTTCTCATTTTCTGTTACTGCACAGATATCGATGTTCTCCATAGTGAGGAGTGCCTTAAGTGCATGCATTTTAAGGTTTAG